>NC_141052.1:11096909-11349409 GCF_041138505.1 Cibotium barometz | reverse complement strand
CTTCTATCTCTTAAAGCTCAAAAAAATGAAGAATGAGCTAAGAGAATAGAATTGGAAGAACTACTCTCTAACAAGAAACGATCAAGAAGTGTTGAATCCGATTTTGATATTAGATGTACCATCAAAGAAACTTTTCGTGAACAAGAGAAACAAAAAGGAAAGAAAATCAATCGTAAATCTTTCACATTTCAAAATTTTGATGGTAAAAAAGATGCAAAAAACAGTGTTGTCATGGATTAGTCAAGTTGATGATTATTTTTATGAGGAATAATTTTTCGAGATAAAGTCAAGTGTGCTGCAAATCATTTGGCTGAAACTGCATCATTATGGTGGAATGCAATCAAGCAAGGACGTGAAGACCTAGGACTTGGAAAGAATTTTAAAAGCTCATCAAAAAGAATTTCTTGCCACCTCAATATAAAGCAAGAGCATGTCAACAATGGAATATGTTTCGTCAACTTGACAAAGAGACTGTACAACTATATGTGGACAAATTTCGGCAAGTTCTCATTTAACTCCAAGCCATTGAGCGTGTGAGAACCAAGGAGCAAAAACATAAATTCATTGCCGGATTAAAGCCTAACCTTTGAGCGGAGATCAATATGTTCCAACCTTATTCTCTCTCCATGGTGATCTCTTTGGCTTACAATTGTGAGCGAAAGGATGGAGTGTCAAAGGACAACAAACCACCATAGGATTCTCATGCTAACAAATTTAGTAAGTTTGTTCCTTTTCATAAGTTTGACAGGTACACTAATGATACTAAGGGTATAACAATCGTGGTGCCAATAACAATAACAACAATAAGAATGATGACACAAAGAAGAAGCAAGATTTTGTATCTCTAGTGGTGATATGTTACAATTGTCAACAAAAAGAACACATTGCACCCAATTGCCATAACCGCACATGGCAACATGATTGATGGTGAAGAAAATGTAGAGAACGCTGAATTCTCTCCTGAGCAAGGGGGTAATTTTGAAAATGAAGATCTCTCAGATGATCCAACAGATGATCCAAGGATGCCTAAACCTATTGAAAAGCAAGTTTCACCTCATATGCTTTTAAAAACAAAAGGACAAATTAAGGGCAAAGAAGTAAATATATTGCATGATGGCAGTACCCATGACTTTATTTTCGAAAACCTTGTGCATGCTCTTAAATTGAATGCTACTTCTTCAAAGTATAAAATCAAAACTATTTTTCAAGGAACAAAGTATAACTGCACAAAGAAAGTGAAAGACATTGCTTTATCCATTGCACTTTTCTAGTTGCACCTTTGCATTCATATGGTATTATTCTTGGAATGACATGGAGAAATGAGCATAACCCTCCCATTGATTATGATTCTCATGTCATATCTTTTAAATTAAATGGTGAGAATGTATGCTTAAAAGGATTATGAGAATCTAGTGAGTGTACACTCCTTAGCCATAACCAAGCTAAGTAATCCATGAGGAAAAAAGGAAAAGACTTATCTAGTCATGGTTAATGAGGTGCCTCTAAACCCATTTCCAAGGACACCTTGCACCAATCATTCATTTCACAATTTTTGGATTGTTTTATGAATGAGTTACCTCCTGGATTACCTAATTCTAGATTAGTAGAAGACCATAGGATAGACATTATCCTTGCAAGCATTCCTCCTTGTAGGGCTCCTTGTGGAGCAAATTTTCTAGAGCAAAAAGAGATCCAATATCAAATTGGACCTACTTAATAGGAAACTTATTAGGCCTAGTAGTTCACTATTTGGAGCACTTGCTCTTCTCGTAAAAAAAAAGAATGGAACATTTCACATGTGTATTGTCTACCAAGCTTTACATAAGAATACTGTCAAGAATAGATGTCCTATTCCACGTGTGGATGATCTCTTAGTGAAATGCAGTGATCATAAAGCTGAGATATGGGATAATCACCATGGATTACTACAAGATTAAAGAGAACCATAATGCTTAAGTGAGTTAGCCTCTCACCAAGAGGATGGAAATAGCCTCCATAAGCCAAAGTATGAAAGCCAAGAGGCTCCAAGAGTCAAAGTTACCAAATGTTAAAAGATGTCCAAAAGATACCATAGGTGCACATGAGCCCCCTTTTATGCTTGAGCCCATGATCATGATCCTAGACCTAATCTAAAATTTATTTCTTCATTACAAACCATCCCCTCCTATATGATTTTGTCCTTGAAATGAAAGAGTGGTTGTGCAAAAATTAAACATATACAAAAGGTTATATATGGAACCAAGTGTCGCCATTGTAAAGAACCAATACCAATACATGAATATCATGACCCCCAAGGTCAAATGGAAAAATAAAGGACTCTCATCGATGATGAGGCTAGTCTCTATAATGGAAAAGATAAAGGAGTCTTGTCGATGATGAGGCTAGCCCGGTATCCTCCATGATTAAATGGAAAAGATATGCGTTTCGCCCTAAAGATGAGGTAATCCATACAAGTGTGACCGCATAGATGAAATGTAAATCCAAACCATGTAGACTCCAAAGGAATGTCTCTCAAACCACTTGGATTGAATGGAAAATGTAGAGAGCCAATGTCAGTGATGTGACTGGCCAATCCTCTCGGATTAAATGGATAGCCACCCATGTCAATGACATAACTCGCCATATATCTACATGGGTCAAATGGATAGCCAGAGTGCAGACCATCCAACCATGGAAAAAATGTGTGACCACATGGATCAAGAGGGAAGTATCCAATCTCCTCATCCAAGGTGAAATGACCACCGAAAATACCATCAAATCCATGGCCCAAATAACTGCTTAGGTGAAAATATGGATGCGATGCATGTAAATCCACATAATGCACCACAAATCAAATACCATGCATGTAAATATGGATGCGATGCATGTAAATCCACATAATGCACCACAAATCAAATACCATGCATCCCAAATGACATATAATTCATCCCAAATGTCGACCCCCATAGTTGGAGCCAAAAGAACATATCTCAAGGTCGGCATCATGCGAGTGTAAGAGCGAACTAATGCCGTTATCCCATGTAGCACCACTCAAAAAGTCAAAGACATGATCCACTACATTAATAGGTATATGGGCATGAGCCAAACCATGCACTGCCTCCTCATGTGCAAAACCCTCTATGTGTGTTGATCAAGGATAACAATATGATCATCAGCATTATGGTATCCCCACATAAAAGATAAATGATATCATCTCCTAAATCATCATCTATGGCATTTCCAAGGTCTCCAAGGTCATGCTCATAAACATGGTCTATCTCCATCAAAATGATGCCTCTATATGACCTACATCCCATGATAAATCTATCTCCAACAATATAGGATATAAGGAGATGTCTAGATCAAATGTAAATCTCTCAAGATCTATGTCATATCATCTACTATGGATATGATCAATATGAATAATCCTACTATGATGCCTCACCTCAATGAAATCATCACTACTCTCATGCATTATCCCTGACTGCTCAAACACATGAACTCTATCTGCAGCACGAACACTGCCAAGAATGCTATGAATACTAGGAGTAGTGGTTGTATCAGTGATATCTCCATAAATAGAAATCCTAGAGGAACATCTTGACGCATCTAACACGTTAGGAACTCAAGTATGTGCTCATAGGTGTCTCTGTCACTCATATGTAGAGTATCACTAACCCCAACTACAGTGTCCACATGATCCATAGGAAAGACGATAGACATAGAAGTGTTGATGCGCTCGGTGTGTCACTGTCATCTCTGCCCTCAAGACCATGCCCACATGATTTGACTCACACACATCACTATCACATACATCATCATCATGTGCATATGTGTTAGTAGTATCATGTGCACGTATATCATTATGATCATGTGCATGTGTGTGCAATACATCAATATCATCATGTGTGTGTGTGTGTGTGTGTGTGTGTATAATACATCATCATGTGTATGAGTGTACAATACTTTATCACGTGTATGAGTGTACAATACATCATCATCATCATAAGTACCCATGTTGGTGTAGTCTGCATCCTCCCAAACATAATCATGGTAGCTCAAGAGTGTGGGACACTTATGTCAGTATAACTGAAAGAAGACTCATCCCATGCAAACAATGCCGCTGAACCCTCTGTATCAAGGTAGCCAAGCAATGAAGCGACAAAGTCACCGTTTGTGGACCATTTGGACCATGTGGATCTAGGCTATCTAGCACAAACCTCCCCAATAATGCATCAACACGTGACACACCTCGCACAAATGAAAAATCCCCAAGATGTATGTAGGTGTATGAAACAACCACCAATAAGGCCTAAGGTGTGTAAACAAACTCACAAAAAAACCCAAAAGTTTCCACAATACACTAGGCGTGTAACTAGCTATGACAAGACTCACACCATGTGTGAATAATCCCAAAATAACCAACATCATAATGCATGTGAACTTCCCCTTGTAATAAGTATGATGTCCACAAGATGGAGGGGCTTCCTGTAATGTCAATGGATAAGGTCCATTCACATTATAGGCACAAGACTAGCTATGCACCGTGTGTGAACAATCCCAAAATAACCATCATAATGTATGCAAATTGCCCCTTGTAAGTGTGATGGCCACAAGATGGAGGGGATGCCTCTGCAATGTGAATGGACAAGATCCTAGTGTGAATGGCTCAAGTGGGTGAAGGATAGTGGGTTAAAAAAACCCTAAAGTTACAACATTGACATCATTTGCTTTCTTCTCACATTGATGGCGGTCCTGTGTTGAGAGCTCCAAAAGTGATGAGAGCTTGATGATGGTTATTTACTAAAGAGAATGTGGGGAAGAGAGGGAGCTTGAGTTCCTTGCAAGAAAACACACACACACACAAGAGAGTGCAAGACATAAGAGAGATGAATGGTTGAATTTTCTTCTTTTCTTCTCTACAACCATATAACTAAAAGATAAGAGTACATACATAAAGGGAAAGTATGGTCCTACAACAACATACACAATGGTGGGTCTATAGTGTGAACCCAAGTATATGAGCTGGTGCTATAACTATGCCATAACTCTAGTATTCCAAAGTGGTTGTCACATAGCCTGTCATCCACTAGCAGCATATCAACCATAATCACACCAATTGTACCAATGACATAAGTGCGGAAGCTATCACCCAGGCAGGTCATCAATGTCCATCGTAGCACTAGTTAAGCTTGATATCTCAATACTCCACTCAAGCTCAACTCCACACACTACACGCCAAGAAAGCTCATCAACCCATGGAGCTTCTCTGTGCCCAATTCCTTCATGAAGATATCAGACACCTGATCCTCTATGTTGACATATCACCCATATCACCAAGTAGCTTTTGAAACCAAGTTACCACACAAGCTACTATACCAGCACCCTTGTACTCTGCCTTTGTACTCGACAAGGCAAATGTTGGCTTCTTCTTACTGCTCCAACTCACAGAAGCACTCCCAAATGAGAACATAAAACCACTGGTAGATCTCCTATCTGCAACACTATCAGCCCAATTAGCATTGTGTACCCATGTAGCTGTATCTCTATACCAACCTCTCATAGAAAAGTGCATAATCAAATGTGGACTTTATGTACCTGAGAATTCATCTAGCCACATCCAAGTGTGGCTTCCTAGGGGCCTACATAAACTGACTCACAAGTCCAACAACATAACTAAAGTTTGGCCTAGTAATGGTCATGTAGATTAAGCTACCCACTATGCGCCTATATGTAGTGGGGTCCTCTAAAAACTCACCTGTATCTGAAAAGCTTTGTGTTCTACTCCAATGGCACTAAAATAGGCTTACAGCCTGTCATACCATACTTGGACAACATGTCCAAGCCATATTACCTTTGCAATAACAAAATGCCATGAGGTGATCTCACCACCTCTATGCCCAAAAAATATCATAGCTCACCCGAATCCTTCATCTCAAACTTTTGCTTCAAAAGCCTCTTGACATCCTATATGTCAACATCACTATCACCAGTGATAATCAAGTCATCCACATAGATGACTAATAGCATGATCCCTATATTTGGCTTTTTCACATAAAGTGAAAAATTTGCATTACATATCTGAAATCCAATGGTAACAAGATACTCCCCAATCTTGTTTGACCATGCTCTGGGTGGCTACTTCAAGCTATACAAGGCTTTGCATAACCTGCACACACAAAATCTGGGTGTGCATAACTCTCATAACAACCTGCTGGGGTGGCTGCATCATGTAAACTTCTTCTTGTAAATCACCATGCAAGAAGGAATTCTCTTCCATTTGATTTAAAGACCAACCCTTTGCTACAGCCATAGCAATGACAGCTCTCATGGTTGTCATTCTTGCAACCGGGTTGAAACGGTCTCTTCATAGTCAATGCCATAAGTCTGCGCATAGCCTTTGGCCACCCAATACACCCAAACACTTTCAAGTGAGACACATCCGATCTTATTCTTGTAAACTTCTATTCACACGCGTCATACCATGAACAGTTGCATCTTGTTCATAATGTACATAGCAATTGCTACTGCTTTTGCCAAAAAATAATGTGGCATATTCTTTTCAGCCTACTATCAAGACACATGTCACTTCTACAATGTGCCTATTTTTTTTCTACAACACCATTCTATTGTGTTTTCCTTCTCGACCAAGGCTTCGAATCTCTGAAAGTGAGAAAACATGTCACTTTTCTCCTTCATGAAATAAACCCACACTTTTCTAGTGTGGTCATCAATGAATGTAACATGATACAACCTAGAATTATTGCAGTCTTGGTCGGTCCCCATACATCTAAATGTATGACATCTAATGGCCTTGCATTAACATGATTTTCATGTGGGAAAGCATGTTTGGCTTGCTTACCAAGCTGGCATGCTTCACATACTTTGTGCATACCATCAACCTTAAACTTTGGCAAACCTACAACAATATTTTGGGCCTTTATAGACTTCAGTTGCACATTCATATGACCAATGCGCTTGTGCATATGTCAATATTTGCAATGACACATGTTCCATGCACAAACATGGCTGCCTTTACTTAAGGCATGTTCACATCCAAGGTAAACATCCTACCATTTCTATTACTCAAGCGACATTGATTTTTGAAGTCTTTCACAAAACATCCTTGAGGATTAAACCTCACTTACAGACCCTGCTCAACCATCTATCCAATAGAACCACGTTCTTTGTAATATTTGGAACATGAAGTACATCTGCCAAGTACTTCATTTTGCAATCCTGCATAGACAATGGCACTTTTCCAACATGCGCAATGGGATTTGCACTATCATCACTTGTTTCTACATAACTTGGTTTTTTCATTTTTTGCATGTCTAGTCATGTGGTTAGAGGCCCCAGAATCCACATACCATGTATCTTGAGATCTTGACACATCTCCTGTTATGGAACTGAGCATGTGCTGCATTACAAACATTTGCTCACTTCTGTCATCACCTCCCTGTTTACTAGATGATGCATAATTACCTTGTTGTAACTTTCCACTTTTAATGTCATTCTGCTTTTTATAGCAGTCCTTTGCCATACGCCCTAGTTTGCCACAATAATAGCACTGTATGCTATTTGCATTCTAATTTCTTTGCCAACCACCTCGGCCTCTTTGGCTTCCCCTGCCTCTAGACTCGCCTCTTACACCTGCATATGATTGCTGCTGTTTGCGGGACTGTTGTTGTCTTTCCTTGTCGGCCACCACCTTGGCCTTGACCACGACCTCTACCTCTACCTCTACTTGAAGTAGAGTAGAAGGCGTGTTTCGATGTGTTCTTTCTTTGTGAGAGGAAGAGTCCTCACCTAGTGACTTTTCTTCTATTCATCAGCATAGACACCAAGTCCAGAAAGTTGGAAATATTCTCCGTTTGACTGCAATGGAGGTCTTGAATGGCTCTTTGCCAAGCCCATTCAAATAGGCACTCACTAAATCATCATCTTTCACCAATACATTGATGGTGGATCCAAGGGATTCAACAATGCCCTTGATCTTTAAAGCATACTCATTGATAGACATGCTTTTCTTTTCCATAGTATGTAGCTCTTGCTTTAGCTACAATTTCCTTGCCTTTGTGTTGGTCTGGAACATTTGCACCAGATTCTGCCACGCAACTGCTGGAGTGTTGACATCATGTATGTGTCCTATCATCGTGTCTATGACACTAATTGAAAGCGAATACACGACTTTCCTTACACCCTGGTTCCAATCCTTAAATGCCTTTATGTCTGCTGGAGTGGCATTCTCTTCAAACAACTCAGGAGGCTCCTCATTGTCTCCTTCGACATAGTCCCAAAATCCTTTACCCGTAAGAAAATTGGTCATTCTAAACTTCCAGACATGGAAGTTGTTCTTGTCCAGCTTCAGACTGACAATCTAATTGATTCCGTCATACATGTTTTCTTGCAACAATAAAAAATCTACAAACAGACAATTTCTGTATGCAACCTATAACACGACAATATCTTCTGTGACTATTGCAGCGGTACCTCAACACTACCTGTAGGTCACTAGATCTGACCAAAGTACATGTACATACACCCAATGTCAACAATACATGTGCAAACACTATTTGCACTCCCAAAATGCACTGCTGCACTGCAAAAACTAGATTTCGACCAAGGACAATTCGTCTCTCGAAACTGTCAAAAATACCTTACAGTGATAGAATGGAGACCTAGACATACCCGAAACGCGATTCTGGCCGCAAAATCATAAAGACAGGTCCTCAATCGGAGATGTGTAGCTCCCGAAGCTACCACGGGGTGTTGTACCTAAACTAAGAAGGGAAAGAGATGGTGATGCTCTTACCCATGTACCACTTCCTTGCTTGTTTATTATTGCCTCTTGCTTGCCTCCTTAGCTTTCACACAAACTGGAGCTCTGATACCATAAAGAGAATGTGGGGGAGAGAGAGAGAGAGAGCTTGAGTTCCTTACAAGCAACCACACACACAAGAGAGTGCAAGACAAGAGAGATGGATGGCTGAATTTTCTTCTTTCTTCTTTTGTTCTCTACAACCATATAACTAAAAGATAAGATTACATACATAAAGGAAAAGTACTCTCCTACAACAACATACAAAATGGTCAGTCTATAGTGTGAACCCGACTATATGAGCTGGTGCTATAACTATGCCATAACTATAGTACTCCAAAGTGGCTGTCATACAACCTATCATCCAGTGGCAACATATCAACCATAATCACACCAACCGTGCCTGTGACACAAGTGCGGAAGCTATCACCTAGGCGGGTCATCAATGTTCGCCACCATAGCACTAGCTGAGCTCGATATCTCAACATTTCCTGGACCTTGCTTACTCCTTGTCCAGGCTGATCAAAGCTAATAAGAGATTCCAAAGGTTGATATTGTGCTTCCAAAAGCTATGCCTAAGCCTGAAGAAGAAGGTGATGAATGGCGATCTACTTGATTTCCTGAGTGCTGCAAACGTTGAATGAATGATGCGATGTCTTGCTTCATTTTGCTCAGAAGACGGAAGACGAACTTGCTTTCCTGATGATGAGCTTATTACCCTTTTTTTTAATTGACAAAATTGTGCGCTAGTGTAAGGTTCCCCCTTTCTAAAATAGGGGAAACACTTAAGATAGTCCACTAAGTCTGAACTTGGAGAAAATTTCCTATTTATCAACACCTTGACCATGTAGAGATTCAAGGATACGATTCATAGGTAAGACCTAGTCCTATCCCGCCAGCAGGAGCGTGATCTTCTAAAAATCAAATCACCCATAGGGTAATTGATCATAAATTGGGCAACTACTAGACTTGATTTCTAGAGGCAACGCTTTTTTCCTCATCCATGCAAGGCACAGCTGTTGGCCTAGTCTTCTAGAATAGAGTTGCCCAAGAACCTATTTATCTAGCGTAGGTCTTTCACTTAATCTGTTGGAAAGCTACCCGACTAATCGGATCCACCCGTCCATAGGATGGTGCCATCGGGGCATTCCATCCTCCCACTTTCCACCCTACTCACGCATCAATTTGTTTTCTAATTAATCCTACCACACTGTTTGACATAAATAAAGATGTTCCTTAATTAAGGCCCTTTTCACAAGATTTGTTAAAACAATCTTCTTTCACATAATACAATAATGCCAAAGACAAGATATATAAAATTTTTTTTATACATGAATCAATTCCATACAAGCCAAACCGGCTCTCTTATTCTTTTTCTTTTATACTGCCGATGATCTAGAATTTGGCCTTCCAGCCTCTACATGCTAGGCAAAACCCTATGGGACCATACACCGCATCATCGGCTGCTGGCGAGGACTCAAGCCGGCCTGTCGCCCTCTCAGGCCCCATCGCTCGATCCTCCCGTCCCTCAGAGGGATGTCTGTACACTAGGGTGGGCTTATTCACCGCACTAGCCTGGGCCCTCAGAACTAGACAACATCATAATCTCTCGCCTTAATCGGCGAATCTTATTCTCCCAATGGTATGAGGGATACCTTGGGCCATTCCCGGGCTTTGCTAATGATGCCGCTTGGCTACACAAGCACGGAACGGAGTTAGCATCGAAGCCAGGAAAAACTTACACTCTTTAAAGATAACAATTTCAATACAATTTATTGAATACATCATCACTCAATTCGTAACTTCATACAATTTTATGTCATTATTTTAAAAGGAAAAGATACACATTTATTAACACTAATATTTAAAAAAAACTCTTCTTTAAAAGATGACCAAGCTAACCTGGCCACCATTTCCTTGAGGAGCTTGTAAAGGGAGGGTTGGAGCCGCATCGGGAGCATCTTCCGATAATCTCGTTGTTGCGCGCTCCTCCCGAGGTAATATTCTGACGTTTTCGAGAAGGGGCCATCTTGGACGTCATCTTGTAGGGCTCGCTGTCGCGGTCGAAACGTTCCAGTCAGGTCTTAATTCCTGAGATCGTTTGCTCGCCGTATGAGCAAAAGACCACAGCGCATGAACCCTCTCTTAAGACTAAAACCTCTTACTAAAGTCCACGCAAATGGGGGGGAGAAGAGTTAAGGACACTGCCTCCTAGCAAGAGGGGGGGATGGAGGAAAATTGCCCTATCTGAAAAGTGGCAAATGAGGGGGTGTGGAGAGGGGTAGCTGCAAGGGGCGGCTGTACTACAACAAGTACACTGCACAGGGACGGACGGCGACACAACAGAGCATAAGCTACGCAGAAATGCGTGTTGTCCCAGTGGAGCACCCCGGGGGTTTATATAACTGTGGGGTATGGGTATGGGCACTGTGCAAAGCAAGGACGAAAGGACGGTGCACCAGTAAAGGTTGTAGATCAGTGGCCTGCATGGCTCAGGGGGAAAGGTACGGTGTCGGGGTTAAAGAGAAAGGAGTGGTACGCATGTACCTTATCTGGTCAGGGGCAGTATGGGTGTCCACGTAGCGGTACGTGTGGACCACACAGTGGGCGACCATCCTTTGGTTCTTGTGCGACCATCATATGGGCACCCTGGTAAGTGTATACGGTCCAAATTTTGGGGCGGGGTCCCCAAATTTGGGACATCGGCCTCGATTTGCGTGCTGGACCGCCCCGAGGGATGAATTTTTTTTTGTCCAGGATGTTCTCCTGGTCATTGGGGTGCAGACCGTTTGTCAATCGGACGCCCGGTCGTGCATTTATTAAGGTTTAAAGGTCGTCGCTTTTTAACTAAAATTTTTAACTAAAAATGACTGAAATTTGCGTATAAGCTTGATCCGGTGTCCGTTTTGGATGCTGTAAAATCCTATATTAGGGTAAAATCGTGTGCAGATTCCAAATTTGGGCTCATAATTTGAAGATTCTAAGTAGAAATTACTCAAATAATAAAATCATTGATTTTTATACCATAAAAACTCATAAATTTATCTATTACATGGACATTTCTTTATTAGTGAAGATGGGTATGTTACATCCTTCCCCCCTTAAAGAAATCGAGATGTCCTCATCTCCTCATGAATTGGGGATAATCCTTTAAGAGTGTAGCTTCATCTTCCCAAGTTGCATCCTCTTCAGGGTAATCTTTCCACTGTACTAGATGTTCTACAAGAGTTCTATTTCGGAGTTGCCTTTCCCTAGAATCTATGATGCTACTGTTTCAAGGACTCCTTGAGTAGGGATTACAACTTGTTCATCATCAAGAATATGATCGAGACTGGGTACATAAGGTTTCATGAAATACATTGTGGACTTGGGAGTTGGAGTTTATAGGCACTTTTACCTAGACACTTGATAACTGTATAAGGACCACAATACCTAGGGCTGAGCTTCTTATATTTCCCAAGTGATAGAGAACTTCATTTGGGTCGCACTCGTAGAAGAACTTTGTCTCCTTCCTTGAAGATCCTTTCAGACCTCTTGGTGTCAGCATAATGCTTTTGTCGATCTTGGGCAGCTTTAATATCCTTTTGGATTGCCTTGGTTTGTTCCTCCATCTCTTCGAGCATTTTCCCCTGGATGCCTCAACTCTTATGGTCGGATCAGAGAAATTTAGAGGAGACAAGCATTCTTACCCATAGAGTGCTTTGAATGGTGACATTCCTATGCTCTGATGAGATAAGATGCATTGTAGGCAACTTCTACCAGAGGAAGGTATTGAATCCACTTTCTTGATTCCCGTCCATAATATGCTCTGAGAATGTCTTCAATTACTTGATTGACTCTCTGAGTCTGGCCATCAATCTCTGGATGATAAGCTGTGCTAAAGCAAAGTTGAGTTCCCAGGGCTTGAAATAAGGATTGTCAGAACTTTGAAGTGAAGTCAGAATCCCGGTCACTTACTATCCTTTTTGGGAGACCATGAAGTTTGAGGACTTCCTTGATGAATATTCGAGCAACATCAGAAGCTTTGAAAGTCTTCTTCGCTGGTATAAGGTGAGCTACTTTGGTAAGTAAGTCCACTACTACTAGAATGGAGTCATATCCTCCTTGAACAGTGGGGAGACTTGTGACAAAATCCATACTAATACACTCCCACTTCATTTGGGGAATATCCAAGGGTTGAAGTTTCCCAAGCATCTTGACCCTTTCAGCTTTGACCTTTGGCATGAGAGACATTGCTTTAAGTACCGAAGGACATCATTTTTCAAGCCTGCCCAATGAAAGCTCCTTCTTACGGCATTTAATGTTTTTGCATAGCCTGGGTGTCGTGCAGCAGGACTGTCATGAGCTTCATGGAGGATTAGTTTCTTTAAAGCAGGATCCTTAGGGATACATAGCCTGTGGTGATTGAAGTAGAGGCTTCCTTCATGAGTTGAGTATCCCTTGATTAGATTCTTCTCTTTCTCTGAATTTCCCCCTTCTTCTACTAACTTCATCATCCTCTGATAATCTGGATCATGAGATGAGACTTCTTCCACCTTGACTAGTATGGGATTATTTGGCATTGAAATTGCACTCAAGAAAGATTTGTGCGGTGGCTAAGTGTATCTGCTACCACATTATCTTTCCCAGGGCGAAATTTGATGTCGAAGTCATATTCTTGTAGAATTTCAATCCATCTCCTTTGCCGCATGTTGAGGTTAGGCTGGGTGAAGATCCAATTCAGACTTTTGTGGTCGGTTACAAGCTGGAATTTCTCCCCCAAGAGATAATGTCTCCATAATTTGAGGCAATGAATAACTGCTAAGAGCTCCAAATCATGGGTGGCATAATTTGAGGCAATAAACAACTGCTAAGAGCTCCAAATCATGGGTGGCATAATTTGCTTTAGCTTGTGGGAAGTATAAGTGACTGGTCTTCCTTCTTGGCCTAAGACACCACTAAGTGCTAGACTACTAGCATCAGTAACCACTTCAAATTCCTTGGTGAAATCAAGAAGTTTCAAGACTGGGACGGCAGAAGTAATAATGACCTTAAGCTTATCATCAAAACTTTTTTGATGGATTGGCAGCCACACTATTTTGCAATCCTTCTTAAGAAGATCCGTCAAAGGTGCAGCTACCAAGGCATAATATTTGATAAAAATCCTATACCATCCCGTGATTCCCAAAAACCCATGAACTTCACGAACTGATTTAGGGGGTGGCCACTCCAGAATATCTTTGACCTTGGCGGGGTCTACTGAAATGCCATCTTTGGAGACGATGAACCCAAGATACTCAATTTGATGAGTAAAGAAGGTACATTTGCTTTTCTTGGCATAGAGTTTGTGTCTGCGCAACAATTGCAGAACTCTATGCACATGCTCCTCATGCTCTTCCATTGATTTGGAGTAGATTAAGATGTCATAAAAAAAACAAGCACAAATTCATCCAAGTAAGGACGGAATATATCTTGCATTAGGCGGTTGAAGGTTGCAGGAGCATTGGTTAACCCGAATGACATTACAATAAACTCATAGTGGCCATAACGGGTATTGAAGGCCGTCTTGGGGATATATCTGCTTCCTTGACTTTGATCTGATAGTAACCAGACCTCAAATCTATTTTTGAGAAGACTTTGGCCCCATGAAGCCTGTCAAGAAGTTCGTCGATGCGAGGGATAGGATACTTATTCTTGAGAGTGACTTGATTTAGCCCTCGTCGATAATCTATGCAGAGGCGGAGAGTTCCGTCCTTTTTTGGGAAAAGAACAGGTGCCCCCCAAGGAGAGCTACTGGGGCATACGAATCCTTGCTCAATGAGTGCTCGTTAAGTTCAATGGCTTCAGGAAGGGACATTTTATAGGGCATTTTTGAGACGGGTTGAGCTCCAGGGATCACCTCGATTTCATGATCGACTTCTCGAGGAGGCGATAGCCCTGTATGCTCGTCAGAAGATGTCAGAGAATTCTTGGAGCCAAGAGGGTTCTGTCTCCTTACTAGGTTCAATGGCTTTGTTAAGCTTGACTAAGAAAACTTGCTGACCCTTATGTGTTCCCTTAAGAAGATGTTTTTCCTTGACTACCCTAGATTTAGGTTTTCCTGTTATCCCCTGAACGGATATTACTTGGCCATGCTCATTTTCAAAAGTGATACTCCCGTGGTTACAATGAATGCTAGCTATCCCAAGGATTCCATCATAAATTCCTAATGGCAAGACTCTAAAGTGGCCAATGAGTTCGTTCATTACCCAGCTCAAAATCAAGGTTTCCTACAGAGTGGTGAGATACTACTTCTTTTTCACTGGCTAACTCTACAGTCATTCTTCTAGCTATTTTTTGACCCAAGTTTAATTTTTGCAAACACCTAGGAGAAAGAAATGAATGGGTACTGCTACAATCAATCAAAAGCTGGAATGGCTTACCGTGATGATGAGTGGATGGGGTTTGGATTACACCAAATTGTTTATTCGGACCTTGGTGTTCTACTGTCGCATGGACGGTGGCGCGCTCTTCTTCAGCCATTTCCAAGGTCGGTTCTTCACTTATCATACAGGCGGTCCTAGCAATTGCTCCTCCGCTGCGGCCTCTTCCATGTTCACCGCCTCTTGCACCTTGGTGGATAGAGGTTCCACGGCCTTGATTTCCTCTGCCACCTTGGGGAAATGATGTTGCCATCTTGGGACAGTTGGTCCTAAAGTGTCCCAGCTTATTCCACTCAAAACACAGAGGGCCTTCTCTGGAAGAAGCAACATACGAGCGGGGGACAAAAGAGTTGCTTTGTCGCTCTCTGTTGTAGTAGAGAAAATTCTGTTGGGGTTTCTTGTAGGGTTGATCTTTAGGATTTACCTCAGGGTAAGATCTCTTTTGAGGCTTAGGTTTGTCAGTCCTCAATTCTTTCGCAAGGGGCTTTCTCGTATGAGAGCATCCTGTAATGAGCTTGGTCTCATTGCTTCAAGGCGGGAATCTAAGGGTTCATTTAACCCTTGGTAGAAACGAGCCACTTACTGGGGAGTAGCCATAGCTGGGGCATACTTTCGAAGAGTGATAAATTTGGAATAGTAGTCCTTAAGAGTTAAGCTGCACTGTCTAAGACAAAAAAACTCATTCATCTTTATGGATTCATGGGATGGGGGAAGATATCTTTCCTTCATGGCCTGCTTGATGTCTTCCCACATTTGAGAATGCTCAGTGACTCCCTTGTCACGGCACCACTACTTCCACCAGAGTTTAGCATCTCCGATGAGGCAAAACCGTGCAAGCATAGACTGATTTGCTACTCCAGTACCGGCGGTGGGCAGAGAAATAATCGTCCATCGCTTCAATCTAGACTTCAGCATCCTTCTCAATCTTTGAACCTTCTCCTTTAAAGGAGGGAGGTTGCATTTGCTTGAGCAAGAGCTTCTTCTCCTGGATATCAGTGTAAAGCCCATTGGGAAGTGGAGGGTGATCATCCTGGCCACCATCATTGTAAAAATAATTTTAAGGCTACAAGATTCATACTTGCACAACGCTTATTTTGGAGAGTAAAACATTGAAATCACTTTATTTCCAAATATTTACAAGGATGAGTTTTATTACAAAGATCTGAGACTAATATAATTAGTCTTATTTTCCATCAAGGGAAATTCCTAAGCTTGACTATGACATAAGGGTAGAGCGGTCTACATAGGTGAAATATGGGGGTTCCGCTGTAGTTTCTAAAACTGATGGTAAGGGTGGTAGACTCTGGATTGGGGTAGGTCCCAACACAGCTACTCTGTCAGCAGGTAAGACCTGCATCACTTGGTCATACACCCAGCGATCTTGAGGTATGCGAATCCCATCTATAGTCACAGAGGTGTCGGTCCTCGGGGGGTACCGACGAACCAAAATAAACGGATCATCTTCAACTTTTCAATCCAACAAATCCGCTTTAGGTCAGTGGTAAGGTTCCCAATTCGATCTACTCGGATGAAGAAATATCTTGGCTCACGACTCTAGAAATCTCTACCCCATCCTCTTTCAATACAAGAGAAATAAGGGAGGGATATCTTTCAATACGAGAGAAATGAGGGAGGGATATCTTCTCTAGTATCTGCACCATGGTGTCACGGAACTCGAAATTTGAGGAGTGACTAGCAGTCTCGAAGATGTATTGGAAAACTAGAAACTTCGAGTAGGCATTTTCCTCTTCCTACAATCATTCAAACATCAAGTCAACTTGTTTTTTTAATAGGATGTTTTTATTAATTAGCATTATGTTAGGTAAAACATTCATTGCAAAACAGTCCTTAAATGGCAAATCCTAGGAGCTAAGATCAACTCTGATATCAATTGTAAGGTTCCCCCCTTCTAAAATAGGGGAAACACTTAAGATAGTCCACTAAGTCTTAACTTGGAGAAAATTTCCTATTTACGACACCTTGACCGTGTAGAGATTTAAGGATACGATTTATAGGTAAGACCTAGTCCTATCCCGCACAGCAGGGAGAGCGTGATCTTCTAAAAATCAAATCACCCATAGGGTAATTGATCATAAATTGGGCAACTACTAGACTTGATTTCTAGAGGCAACACTTTTTTCCTCATCCATGCAAGGCACATCTGCTGGCCTAGTCTTCTAGAATAGAGTTGCCCAAGAACCTATTTATCTAGCGTAGGTCTTTCACTTTTCCACCCTACTCACGCATCAATTTGTTTTCTAATTAATCCTACCACACTGTTTGACATAAATAAACATGTTCCTTAATTAAGGTCCTTTTCACAAGGTTTATTAAAACAGTCTTTTTTCACACAATACAATAATGCCAAAGACAAGATATAAAAAAAAAGTTTATACATGAATCAATTCCATACAAGCCAAACCGGCTCTCTTATTCTTTTTCTTTTATACTGCCGATGATCTAGAATTCGGTCTTTCAGCCTCTACATGCTAGGCAAAACCCTACGGGACCATACACCTCTTCGTCGGTCGCTGGTGAGGACTCATGCCCGCTTGTCGCCCTCTCAGGCCCCATCGCTCGATCCTCTCGTCCCTCAAAGGGATATCTGCACACTAGGGTGGGCTTATTCACCGCACTAGCCTGGGCCCTCAAAACTAGACAGCATCATAATTTCTCTCACCTCAATCGGTGAATCTTATTCTCTCAATGGTATAAGGGATACCTTGGGCCATTCCCGGGCTTTGCTAAACGATGCCGCCCAGCTACACAAGCACGAAACGGAGTTAACGTCGAAGCCAGGAAAAACTTACACTCTTTAAAGATAACAATTTCAATGCAATTCATTGAATACATCATCACTCAATTTGTAACTTCATACAATTTTATGTCATTATTTTAAAAGGAAAAGATACACATTTATTAACAATAATATTAAAAAAAACTCTTCTTTAAAAGATGACCAAGCTAACCTCGCCACCATTTCCTTGAGGAGCTTGTAAAGGGAGGGTTGGAGCCGCGGGAGCATCTTCTCTAATCTCGTTGTTGTGCGCTTCCCCCGCCGAGGCAATATTCTGACGTTTTCGGGAAGGGGCCATCTTGGGCGTCATCTCGTAGGGCTCGCTGCCGCAGTCAAAATGCTCCAATCAGATCTCAATTCTGAGATCGTTTACGTATGAGCAAAAGACCACAGCGTATGAACCCTCTCTTAAGACTAAAACCTCTTACTAAAGTCCACGCAAATGGAAGGGGGGAGGAAGATAAGGACACTGCCTCCTAGCAAGAGAGGGGGATGGAGAAAAATTGCCCTATCTGAAAAGTGGCAAATGAGGGGATGTGGAGAGGGGTGGCTATATTACAGCAAGTACAATGCACAGGGATGGACGGCGGCACAACAGAGCATAAGCTACGCAAAAATGCGTGTTGCCCTTGGAGCACCCCGAGGGTTTATATAACTGTGGGGTACGGGTATGGGCGCTGCGTAAAGCAAGGACGAAAGGACGGTGTACCAGCAAAGGTTGTAGATCAGTGGCCCTGTATGGCTCAAAGGGAAAGGTACGGTGTCGGTTAACAGGGAAAGGAGTGGTACGCATGTACCTTATCTGGTCAGGGGCACCTTATCTGGTCAGGGGCAGCATGGGTATCCATGTAGCAGTACTACGTGTGGACCACACAGTGGACGACCGTCCTTTGGTTCTTGTGCGCCCATCGTATGGGCACCCTGGTAAGTGTGTACGGTCCAAATTTTGGAGCGAGGTCCCCAAATTTAGGGCACCGGTCTCGATTTGCGTGCCGGACCGCCCCGAGGGACGAATTTTTTTTTTGTCCGGGATATTCTTCTGGTCGTTGGGGTGCAGACCGTTCGTCAATCGGATGCCCGGTCGTGCATTTATTAAGGTTTAAAGGTCATCGTTTTTAACTAAAAATGATTGAAATTTGGATATAAGCTTGATCCAGTGTCCGTTTTGGATGCTGTAAAATCCTGTATTAAGGTAAAATCGTGCGCAGATTCTAAATTTGGGCTCAAAATTCGAAGATTCTAAGTAAAAATGACTCAAACAATAAAATCGTTGATTTTTATACCATAAAAACTCATAAATTTATCTATTACATGGACATTTCTTTATTAGTGAAGATGGGTATGTTACATCTAGGTTTATTTCACTTTTGTGGGGCTGCACAGAGTGTGAATTCCGCCTCACTTCGTTGCCATCTCGGGCCTGCCTCATTGCTGAAATGCTCGCTGTTTCCTAACGCCCCTGACGTGTTGCACCATGTGTATAGTTACACGTCTTTAGGCCATATCTACTATTGCACTCGCTCGCTACCATCTCGGGGCTACACATGTTGCGAGATGCTTGCTGAGGTGGAAACGTTTGCTGAGAGAATGTTGCATTTGTAGTTAATCACTTTTCATTTTACTCTCTATGCGTTGCTCCCTCACGCTACTTGCAAGCCGGCCGATGAAGTTGCTAAGGCGTTGAGGCTAGGCGTTGCTGAGCTTGCTCATGGAGCCCAAGCTGTGATGCTTACTCAGCTCGAATCGGTGAGTGTGCTAGACATAAGAAACGTGACGTGAAATGATTGTTGCTCTCGTCTGCTTTTGTTCAGTGGCCCTCGACCACCTCTCCTGCACACCCTGCATCCACTTAGCTGAGCGCTGCTTTTAACAATGGGCTAGCTACAGTTTACTTGTGTTGAAAATGATCTATTATGCTATCACGCTAATGAGGCTTACGTTGCAGTAATGATGAGATGGTTGAGACTTGTTTGATGATGAGTTACCTTAGCATGAAGCTTGTACTCTAGTACTGATGGGATGGGCTGAGACTTGTTGATGATGAGTTGCCTTAGCATGAAGCTTGCTAAGCAATGATCTCCACATGATCATGTTGTGGAGCCTTTTGGTAGCGTTTCTCAGCCTGCCATGTGCTGTGAAGCACAAGCAAATCTCACAACCACCAAATATGGGAAAGATCTTGTCTGAGAAAAACCTCGAGCTCCCTGGATCTCCTAATGATCTTACACCTGAAGCTCTCTCAGAGACTTTTGTCCCCCTGCCTCAACAATTCTGGGCTAGCTACTGTAGAGTATAATGCTTCAAGTGGCCAATAGAGGGTTTCTAGCGTGAGCGGCTTCAAATCATTACATCAACTCATCGTGAGAGATCCATGAGCTCAGTAACACGATCAAATCACCAAATTAAGCAACATAAGCAATATACATAGGATTTTGGTGAATTGTGGACATAGTAAGGTGTCAGAATGATGTGAATGAAACATATAAAATATAGATTAAGGTGAATGGTCATGTGGATTAAGTATGAACAGGAGGAGTTGTGATGTTGCCTTGTTGTACCAACAGTCCCTTGGATTTTCCCATGCACATAGACCAACACTAAAATTCTCCAATCTATATAGTAAGGTTGTCCTTTCTTGCATCAAAATGCAAGAACATGACCAGGATAACAATCTTAATCAATATTGTTTACTACCTTGAATATACAGTGAGATTGCTTTCAATGCATGTGCAATTTCTTGCTTATACACTTGACTTCTTGCTTGTGGAGTCCCTTATTGATTTCTCTTACAAATCATACACATATATCAAGAAATTAATGAAAAGATTACATTCTATACATTTTCTTGATGAGCATGCATCAAACACTACTGTTCCCATAATATAGCTTGTAAAATTGTTCTCATTGCACCTTTCTTGCTATATTCACTTCAAAATTTCTCAAGGTTATGATTATTCTCCACCAAGATTGACAAGAAACGCTTGCTCTTAATCAAACTTAATCAAGAATCAACCAAACTATTTAAGTAGTTCAAGATTTTTTACAATTAACAATCTGCACACATACCTGATCAACTCTACACACTTCTTTTTGTGGAAACTGTATCTCTTTATAAACTATTCTCTGCATAACTCTGTTTGTAAACTCTTCTTGAATCTACAAACTACAACACTAACTATGATCCTTTGCACCAATCTTGCTCTCTACACTTGAATCTTTAATTTCTACACTGATCTTGAAACATATCTTCAATGTTTTTCAACTCTGCACTTGAATCTTTAACTCTGCACTTGAATCTGCACAACAAATTGTATTCTACATACTTTCTTGGAACTACACCAAGATTTTGCACAACAACCTTCTTCTTACAATATTCCTTTAAGAACTCAAAGATTTGATAATTTCTTAAAAAGAAATAAGGGCTCTAAGGATTAATCTTTGAAAAATTATACTTCCTTAGTAAGATATTGCAGTAATCACTCAAAATTGGTTGTCAAATTTTTTCTAAACCCTAATTTTAAAAATCAAGAAATCAAGATTTAGAAGATCAAGAAATCAAGCTATAAAGTGATTAGGGTTTTAAAAAATAGTGAGTAATATAAAATAGAAAATAATTAACATAAATTTTACTACTAATCTTCTCAAATCAAGAAATTAGCAAATCTGAAAACTATGTAAAAAATCAATTCAAAAAATGATTAAGACTCAAATCAATCTCTAATCAAAGCATCAAGATCTAAGCCAAGAGCTCTGATGCTGATTGAAATGGAGTGATCATAAAGCTGAGATACGAGATAATCACCATGGATTAATATAAGATTAAGGAGATAATCTCATACAAAGAACCATGATGCCTAAGTGAGTTAACCTCTCACCAAGAGGATGGAAATAGCATTCCATAAGCCAAAGTATGAAAGCCAAGAGGCTTCAAGAGTCAAAGTGACCAAATGTCAAAAGATGTCCAAAAGATACCATAGTGGCTCATGAGTCCCCTTTTATACTTGAGCCCATGACCATGGTCCTAGATCCAATCTTAAAATTTGTTGCTTCATTACACTTAGATAAGTTGAGAGGAGCTAATGTATTTTCCAAGATTGACCTTAAGTCCGATTAGAATGGTTGAAGAAGATGTTTATAAGATTGTCTTTTGCACGTAAAAAACGGGTCATTGAATTTTTAGTAATGCCTTTTGGTCTTACTAATGCACCGGCTACATTTAGTCACATGATGAACCGTATATTCCTGAAGCACCAAAATTTTATAGTTGTTTTCTTTGATTACATCTTAGTTTTTATAAAAGACAAAGATGAGCACAAGAAATATCTAGAGATAGTATTCAATCTTTTGAAAGAAAATAAACTCTATGTCAACCCAAATAAGAGTGAATTCTTTCAAAAAGAAATTGAATACCTTGGACATATCGTCGTGTCTGTAGAAGGAATTTGTGTAGATCCTAAAAAGATAGAGACCATTAGATCATGGCCTAGACCAAAGGATATTCATTAGTTGAGATCTTTTCTTGGTTTATGTTCTTATCATAGAAGATTTGTGAAAAAACTTTGCTTACAAAGCATATCATTTGAGTGAATTATTGAAAAAGACTAAAGTTTTTCTTTGGATTGACATACATGAAAAATCTTACCCATGCACCTGTATTAACACTACCAGATTTCCTTAGACCATTTTTTGTGGTTGTAAAATGATGCTAGTGGGCATGGTATTGGTGATGTGCTTATGCAAGATAATCAACAAATTGCTTTTGAAAGTAGAAAATTGAAACCATCTGAACTTAAATATAATACCTAATAAAGAATTGATTGTCGTTGTTCATGCATTGAAAATTTAGAAACATTATCTTATATAGGCTCTGAGTTTATCATCAAAACTAATCAACAAGCATTAAACATTTGCTTTCACAACCTTTAATATCAAATAGACATATTAAGTGGGTATCTTTTATTCAAAGTTTTCAACCAGCTATTCAATATACACCTGGACGTGAAATTGTGGTTGGCATGACCAAAGTATGAAAGCCTTCCATAAGCCAAAGTATAAAAGCCAAGAGGATGGAAATAACCTTCCATAAGCCAAATTATGAAAGCCAAGAGGCTCCAAGAATCAAAGTGACCAAATGTCAAAAGATGTCCAAAAGATACCATAGTGGCCCATGAGCTCCCTTTTACACTTGAGCCCATAACCGTGGTCCTAGACCTAATCAAAAATTTGTTGCTTCATTACACTTAGCTAGAGGAGCTAATGTGTTTTCCAAGATTGACCTTAAGTCAAGCTATCATCCAGTTAGAATGGTTGAAGAAGATGTTTATAAGATTATTTTTTGCACGCAAACGGGTCATTATTTATGAATTTTTAGTAATGCCTTTTGGCCTTACTGATGCACCGGCTACATTTAGTCACATGATGAACCGTATATTCGTGAAGCACCAAAATTTTTTAGTTGTTTTCTTTGATGACATCTTAGTTTTTAGCAAAGATAAAGATGAGCACAATAAATATCTGGAGATAGTATTCAATCTTTTGAAAGAAAATCAACTCTATGCCAACCTAGACAAGAGTGAATTCTTTTAAAAAGAAATTGAATTCCTTGGACATATCGTGTCTACATAAGGAATTTGTGTCAATCCTACAAAGATAGAGACCATTAGATCATGGCCTAGACCAAAGGATATTCATGAGTTCAAATCTTTTCTTAGTTTATGTTCTTATTATAGAAGATTTGTGAAAAACTTTACTTACAAAGCACATCATTTGACTGAATGATTGAAAAAGACTAAAGTTTTTCTTTGGATTGACATGCATGAAAAATCTTTTAATGCACTTATCCATGCACGTGTGTTAACACTACTAGATATCCTTAGACTACTTTTTGTGGTAGTACTTGATGCTAGTGGACATGTCATCAATGTTGTAATCACCCAATTGCTTTTAAAAGTAGAAAATTGAAACCATATGAACTTAAATATAATACCTATGATAAAGAATTGATTGTTCTTATTCATGCATTCAAAATCTAAAAAAATTATCTGATGGGCTCTGAGTTTATCATTAAAACTGATCAACAAAGCATTAAACATTTTCTTTCACAACCTTTAATATCAGATAGACATATTAAGTGGGCATCTTTTATTCAAAGTTTTTAGCCAGCTATTCAATATACACCCGGACGTGAAATTGTGGTTGCTGATGCTTTGAGAAAGAGACCTACCATTAATAATATATCTTCTATTGAAGGCATTTATTTTGATAACATGAAGGGAACTTATGAAAATGATTCTGAATTTTTTGATGCATACAATAAATTAAAAGATAATGATTGGGGTTACCACATTCCAATTATTCTTTTAATTATGGTTTTCTTTTTTTACCAAAAGAGATTATGCATTACTAACCATTTAGGTAAGCTGTATTGAAGAATCTCATCAACCACCTTTGGTTGTTCATGGAGGAGCATCATCTACTTTGCAAATAGTTGCCAGAGATTTATTTTGGCCTACTATGCTTAAAGATTTTATAAGTTTGTTTCTGAATGTGTTGTTTACCCAAAAGATTAAGTCATAAAGAAAAGAAGTTTGGTTTGCTTATGACTTTGCCTATTCCTAATGAACCATGGGAACAAATAAGTATGGATTTTATCACTGGTTTTCCTTTTATTTCTAACAAAAATGATATGATTTGGACTATGGTCGATAGATTTAGCAAAGAGGCTTACCTTATTGCTTGCAAAATGACATGGACTTCTTATCAAGCTACATATATGTTCATTAAACAAGTGTTTGTACATCATGGTGTACCAAAGATCATTGTTTCTGATAGAGATAGAAAGTTTGTAGTGGATTACATTGTTTGATAATCTTGGAACAAAACTTAATTTCTCTACTGCTTTCCATCTTGAATCTAATGGAAAAATTGAAGTAACAAATAGCACAATACTTGATTTACTTAGATAATATGTCTCATCTTAGCCTAAGCAGTGGGATAAATATTTGCATATTTTACAATTTGCACATAATAACTGTCCTCATACTGCTACTTAGAAAGTACCATTTGAGATAGTCTATGGAAAGGCTTTGCCTACACCTACGACTAGACTTTCACATTCTATAGAGGCTGCAGATTCTTTTGTTGAGACTGACTAAATCCATGAATTAGTAAAGTTGAATATTTAAAAATCTCAAGAGAAATAGATGAAGTACGCAAATTGTAAATGCAAACATATCATCTTTACTGAAGGCAATTATGTGCTTCTTTGTATTGAGAAAAGGAGACTAAAATCTGTAGAGTCCAATCCTATAGTAAAGCTAGCTCCTAGATTTTATGGACCTTTCAATAATGCAAAGATCAATGATAATGCATATAAGTTGGAGATACCTGCTACTTGGCATATTCATAACTCTTTTCATATTAGTCTTTTCAGACCTTTTAGAGGACCTTTACCATCTCATCCTACATTAGAACAACCTCCTGAATTGGTAGATGAAGAAGATCTTATTCTTGAGTCTATTATTAACCATGAGACCACCACCACATGCACAGGTAACACTTATGTTAAGTATCTTGTGACTTTCAAGAACCATCCTATTGAAGATGCCAAATGGATGCTAGAAAAGTCTTTTTGTTCTTACCAAAATCTCATCCACTCTTACTATCCACACAGTTAAGGTTAATTTATAACCCGAGCAAGAAATGATAGTCATAACCTCTATCAGGACGTCTATTATTTTATTTTGGGATATTTTATTTTGGATGCATCTTTTATTTATATCATTTAGCATGATTACTGTGTTTAATTAAGCTGTGTACGCTCGTATGATATTGTGTAAATCGCGGGTGGAACATGCATTGGACTATTATGAGATATTTTGGAAGCCATGTGAACACATTTTATGGTTTCATGTTTAGGCATAAATATTTTTGTAAGGCTAAGGCCTCATACTTTTGTACATACCAAATAGTATTTTATACTTTTGGTAGCTCCAAGACTTTATATTAATGCTTGCTATATTTTTGTGGAGCTTGCACGCTCATAAACTTAAAAGCACTTGTGCTTTGTTTTTGGAATTATCTTTTTAAAAAGCAATATATATAAATATGGGTGAGTGGTACAAGGGCCACACTTGTCCTATGGGAGATTCAATCCAATCTTATCTCAACATTAACCTCTACTCTCTGGTTTATTTAATTTGATTTATGTTTCTTCTTTCTTGTTTTCCTTGATGTTTCTTCTTTCTTCCTATTTTCCTTCCATCCTCGAGAGGAAGGTTTTCTCTTACTAAAGTGATACTCCAACCAGATATTTCAGCTAGCTCTTGAAGAGAATGATCTTCATCAATAAGAACTGCTACCAACTCATCATATTCCATCTCACAAAATGTCTTTTGTACTAGTATGATCTCATTATATTTTGAAATCCCTTTTAAGCTGGTGAATAGGTCATCTTTCATATCATCTTCATCAAAGCAAGTTGTTGGATGATGGAGCCCAGGTTGCTCAAATGTTCACCCAAGGTTTGAGTCTCATTCATTTTTAAGGAAAGTAACTTTTTCTTACGGAGGAATACCTTTGAGTTGTTGATTTTGCTGAATAGGTTCTTCAGCTTCTTGTGCCATAAGACTTTAGATATTTTGTCAAAGTCCATGGTGGATGAGGTTGTCGGCAAGCCCCAAGGCAATGAATGTCATTGCTTTGTCCTCCCATACTAGGATTTTTGGGTCATCTGTTGCAACCAAGTCTTATATGTTTCTTTGACGATGTTCTACATGCCTTCTTGCATCAAAAGGAGTCTGATCTTAGTTTGCCATGTAGGAAAGTTTCCCCCAGTAAACTTCTTGATGGTGGCCATGTTGCTCCTACGTGTCTCCATGATTGAGAGAATTAATGTAGCTTCATATGGAGAGGCAAGGGAGAAAAAATACAACTCATGTAGCAAAGAAAAACACAACATAGTTCATGTGGTAAAGAAAAATGCAGCCATGTGTGATCTTCAGTGGCTACACATGGAGACCATAGATGCTTGTAACAACAACAGTGGGAAGCTACTAAGGTGTATGAGGGCATAAAAAACACACAGAAGCATCATGGACATATTTTGGTCTTATGGTCTTAAAAAGTTGGCCTTTCATACACATGATTATAACACACACTCAAGTAGAAGAATATAGAATTAGCCAAAGTCAAAGGAACTCAAAAAAAGAAAGTTGGCCCTTCGTCTTAGCATGATTATAAATCTCTCTCTCTCAAGCAACTCAAGTAGAAGAATATAGAATTAGCCAAAGTCAAAGGAACTCGAACAAAGGCAACCGGGTAGTCTATTGTGAGGGAAGAGCTCTCATTGAAGTCTTTCATAATTATAAACTAAAACCGATACCAAAGGAAACTTATAAACCACACCCAAATGATTATTGATTATGCTTGGCATCATACATCCACTAGTAGATTAGTAGGATGTTTTTTTCTTTTTCTAGACTACGGATCTAACGACATCATCTTTATGATATTTTTTGTGTCTAATAGGTCGCTCTCTCTCTCTCTCTCTCTCTCTCTCTCTCTCTCATTCATAATGGCCTAGTACAAATGTGAGAACTCACATGAAATATCATAGTAGCATTGTTATCGTTACCCTTTCTGCTACGTTTGCAACTTCTATAGATACTAGAGCACTATGTCGAAGACAAATGGGATACAATTAAATGCATTAATCTATGTGTGAACAAAATCAGTGACAATTTAAGGCTCCTAATAGACTTCAAAAAGCACCCATGTACGTGAACAATGGTCAAGGAAAGACTTTAAAGAGTCCTCTTTTCATTGTCATTTGTGAGCAAGAGAAGACCAAAGATTGTTCCAAGAATGAAAGAAGCTTTGACAAACTACTAAAGGGAACCCCGAGGGGATGCACCACTAAGGCAATGATGGAGGCTTGCATTATGCTGGGCTACCAAATTTCTTGGGAGCAATCTAGCTTTCTGTTGGAGGAGCAGAGAGAGTCATTTTGCTTTGTGATCTCTTAAATAAAGTGAAGTGCGAAAAATAGAGGACTTAAGTGTGAAAGTTTTTGATGTAAATGACTTGATGTAAATGACTTAAAGGTGTACCTTGCTTTCTAGCTAATATATATATTTACTATTGTTCCAAAAAAAGAAAGAAAAAGAAACATGAGGGTGTAAGGGACTTTGACAAACCGTGTGTTTTTTGAGAGAGAGAGAGAGAGAGAGAGCCTAGACCTCGATAATGCCAACTCTTGTGCAAGCTCATCTTGTATGTCCAAACATGGTAACTCTAGTATTCAATGCATCTACTGCTAGCTCCTTGATCACTCTTCCGGACCAAGAGGGTTAAAATGTATGCGGTGGCATTCCACACCTTTCTTCCAGCAGTAGGGGCTAGTAAATACAACACTACTATGTTCCAAGTCGCACGGGTGAGAAGAGTTGGTTGGGTGTAGGCATGGTAAAGGTACTTTTTGTGCTAGTGGCCATGCTCAACATGGATCCAACTAAAGCAGCATCATGTAGGTCACTAGATGGGGCAGTTGTTGTGAGCCACATGTGCTGCTCGGTCTCCTCTGTGTTTTCTGCTCGGTCTCCTCGTGTTTTTTGAGAGTTGTATTATATTATACTAAGTGTCGAGGTTTGAACCCAAGACCTGCACGTCTGTAGGACGAGGCTGTTCAAGGGTGGCCCAATATATTTCAACCAAGCTATCAATGGCATGGTCATCAACATCTCCTACGCCATGATCAGCTCTGCAGCTTTCAAGCCCCCCTCACGGAGTAAGTAAAATAACGTTAAAAGTAGTGGTATTTCACTTGCGCCAAAGGCTCCCACTTATTCTACACCTCTCAAGTCATTTCACAAAGTCACCATCCTAGCCATCTTCAGATAAAAGAACTCAAAAGAAATTCTTAATGCGTAGATTTTCAACTTCTCTTCATAGTTGATGACTATACGAATTCCAACACGCATCATGCAAGCAAGCACACACAATGCTTCATTTTTGCTTATTCAATTGCCTGCTGTACAAGAAAACTAAACCCAAACCTGTGGCAATACCAAGCCCAAAAGCAGTCCAAGATAAACTCAACCAGAGAATCTCTCTCTCAATCTTCTGCAATTTGGCATGATTCCGAACAGAAATACAGTAGTTTCTCCTTACTTCTTGCACAAACCAATCCTGCAATGTGCTCTCGGAATGCCTCAAACTTGGGATAGTTGGAAGACCAGCACGTCCAGGATTTATATTCAGTTCTTCTGCTGCTAATATCACTTCTTCTTGTGCCAAGTCGTCTGCGTCATAGAACGAGTCTTCCTCTTCCGACAAGGGCTCCTCTTCCAGCAAGGGCTCCTCTTCCAAACCCAACTTCTCTTCGCAAAACACCCTTGCTATGTTTAACCATCGCTTGAAAGCGTCCCTTGCTTCTATTTCTGCATACATCTCCACCCGCCCTGGCATATACAATCAAAATGACCACTTTTCTTCCAGTTTGCAAAAGCTTTTTGCCAAAATAATAATAATAATAATCAGAGGGCAAGGCTGACAACATAAAAAGACTTTTTATTTACACTCCTCTATTGCACATACGGATTCCCTATTCTCCCACATCCTACACATGATGTCCACCCTGCCAAAGAGCTTGTGTCCAACTGTAGAGAGAGCCCTTTTCCCTCCCTCACACACATGTATATGTATATAAATACATACATACGTGTCTGTGAGTGAGTGAGAATAAATGCCATCATAACTAAGTGTTGTGTTACATTTCGTTACGTGTACTGCAAAACATGTATAAAAATCTAGGAAGAAAGTCCATTACCTTGCAATCCCCACAACCTAGTCTGCAACTCCAGTGTCAAATAGACAGCAATTCCACAACCCTTCTCTGCAGGAGATAAAATTGTGTCGCCATGAGTCACCAAAGTGGAACCACTAAACACTGCAGTTGATAGTTCCGAACGGATGGTAAATGCATTGCCATTTCGTGTACAATGCTGTACCTCCGTCAATCGGGCAGTATCCCCTCCTGCTCAAGGTAAAAACTTTAAATGAGTCAACATGTATTCTCGCAATAGTCACCCCCCTAAATACTGGTTTAACTCCGCCAGTCTCAGCATGAGCTGGTTACTATGGCAAGCACAGCAGCCCCACAACAGTGATACATAATTAGTTTGAAGAGCAAATAGGCTAGAGTACAGCAAGAAGTTGTGAGAAGCTCCCCTCTTCTGCTCCACCATAGGGTGAGACTAATACTACGTGAATCTCTCTGTCACACACACACACATCAATGAGAGATTTAACACAAATGACAGAGAACATGATAAGATTAATTTAGCAATTGAGCAAGTATTTAAACAATTAGCAAAGTAATGATTCATAGGGATTGCATCACAAAGAGAGAGAACATGAATTACTCATTGCTTGGACTTGGCTTCCTTAAACGGCCCTCTTACAAAATGGCACCCACATAAAATACTCACACAAACAAATCACTTTATATACCTTATCACCTCATTTAACCTTTACAAATGAACCTTCATCTATCAACCATTCAATTGTCCTAGCACTCCAATGAAAATGTCCTGGGTGATAATAAGTGAACATTCTCCTTTTATGATCAGCTTATTTTCCTTCACACCCATCATCTCTCTTAAGTACTCTATAAACTTGACTTTTCCGAGCGGTTTTATGAAAATATATGCTACTTCTCCTTCGGTAAAGCGATAAATAAGCTCCACCTCTTTTGCTTGAACCTTTTTATGGCATAATGATAGTGGACTTCAATGTGTTTTTTCTTAGCATGGAAAATAGGATTCTTTCCGAGTTGAATACAGCACTGGTTGTCTCGCAAAGCCTGAGTTGGATGATGGATCTTCTTGATTTCCATGATCTCACCAAGTAATCTCCTCAACCATGCGCATTCACACACCGCATTCTTGGCTGAATTATACTCCACTTCAGTAGAAGATAGAGTTGCAGTTGCTTGCTTTTTGCTCTTCCATGAAATGGAACTGGAACCAAGAGAGAATACATATGCAAAAAATTATCTCCAATCATCAATAGTACTTGCCCAATCTACATCCTAGAATCCTAGAATCCTAGAAGAACCAAATCACAAATGATGTATACTTGATACCAAAATTAAAAGTTCACTGTATACCACGCTTTGTTGCACTTCATTGTGATTCTTTTGGATCAACCATAGGTTGACTTATGGTGCTCACAGCATAAGCAATGTCAAGACGAGTAATCTCGTCAAGTATATTAGGCTGGCTGCCCACAAGTTGTCTGAAAAGTGTACCATCAACATTTGTAAAAGCTGAAAGCTTTTGATTTGGGCCATTGAAGTCAAAACAAGCTTCCTGTCCATCATGTTGAATCTTTCCAACAGCTCCTTAATGTACTTTGATTTAATAAGAAACATGCTCGATTCTTGTCTCCAAACTTCAATTCCCCCCGTGATGTTTTTAGATCATCTACATTTACAAGAAGTAATGCAATATGACCTTTATGTAGAATACAAAGATTCGGATTACACACTTTTAATCACCCCATTCTTGAGAAGATACTCGTCAATCCTGGAGTACAAAGCTCTTGGAGGTTACTCCAAACCATGCAAAGATTTGGTCAAATTGCATAAAAGGTGTTTCTTCGCTTTTATCACATAACTCTCTGCTTACTGTATGTGTACTTGGTTCTCAAGCAAGACATTATGAATGCACTCTTCATATCCATTTGAACGTCGACCCAACCATAATGTGTTGCAATGGCGAGAACACTTCGAATTATGATAAGCAAAGGTTTCTTTAAAGTCTATACCTTCCTTTTGGGCACATCCCTTTGTCACTAACCTTGCCTTGTGTTTGTCAACGCTTCCCTTCTTTTCCTTTGGGAGTGGAACAAGCTTCCACGTATCATTCCTCAAGATGGAACTATTCTCTGCTCGTCCATGAATTCTTTCCATTTCTTACTTTGACCAGCTTCTACATAAGATTTAGGTTTTGAAATTTGCAACACATTTGCCATTAAAATTTAATACAAAATTCACATCCAGCTTTGTCTTTTTCTCTCTCAGGACATGATTTAAAGCTTGTTCCCTAGTTTCGGGCTGATCTTTGACCTCAATGGTCTTCAAATACCATCTCAGAGGCTTCTTCATCACCTTTGGGGATGAGGACAATTTGTCTCCTCTCTATGACTTTTGAGCTGAATTTCGAAGTGGTGATAGACCTTCATCATGGGCTGAACCTTTCAGCCCATCTGCATGCTGAAAATTTCATAATTTCGTATCATCATTAACCAAGATACACGGTTGCTATCCTCTTTTTGCTGTGAAAAAACAGCACTCTTTTGCTTATCAAAAAAGTCATCACGAATATGCACTACTTGCACCCTGGTAGACACGGATATGTAGGGTATGCACAATAGGAGAGGTCGAGGCGGAGGAGTATTACATGTTTAGATGCCAATCTTGCTAGTGGGAGATTTCATCGTCTCTTCTGCGACCCCCTTCCATGGGCTATGCGTTATGAGGACCAGAGGTGCTAGGTCTGTACCTTCTCGAGCTTTGCCACTACTGGGAGACCATGCTCCGACAGTACCTAGGGAGCCAAAGCCAGCGAGGTGCCTCTCAGACATACATTCATTACAGACTTCTTCACATTGCATTCGCCCATGCCAGAGAATACCATTCTGGCTTCACAGGGTCTGAGGGATCATACAGGCCAAAGACTACACCCCACCCACTCACGGGATCCTTTGGCCCCACCGAGCCGTGGCATCACTAGTAAGAGAGCATGATCCCTCTTGAGAGCCAGATGCTTCCGCATCCACAGATCCAAGCCTTTCGTTCATCAGCTTGCAGATCTAGGACATACTCTACACCACGGAAAGGAAACTCTGGACACCATTGCAGCTCTACGCTCAGTCATGGAAGAGGATGGTACTATCATTGGATGAGAAGATCTAGGACACATTCCCCCCAACTATCTTTGGCCATGTTGCTGGATTTTCAATACTACATGTACATGGGAGACCCATGGAGTATGTGGGTCTTCTTTTCATTCTATTTTATTACTTTTTGTTTCCATTTTATAATTTACACATGGAACTTTTGTAACACAAGTTGGTCTCATAGACCCATTTGGTCACTTGTAGACGTTAATAAGTCCAGTAGACGTTAATAAAATCTCCCTCCCTCAGGTAGGGTGTTACGGAATTTCACGCAAATATTAAATAAGAGATTTAAGACGATATGACAAAATTCACACAAACAACACAGACACCACCACACTAGACCGGAATAGCCACTCCCCTCGATAATGATATATTACTCGAGAGTTTCTAGTACAAGCACGGGGATGTCCTTCGGATTTCCTTATGAATATGAACGCAGCAAACAAAAAACAGTCCCGTCACAACCCTTGTCTCCCCATGGAGGCCGTTAACGTGTACGTACCAACCTCCCCGGGGCATGAAACTCCTAGTGCCAACCGACCGGTGTCGGTCACCAATCTTCGAGCGTCTCCAATGCGCATAAATCCAATATTTAAGGTATGGGAAGATGATAACCTTTAGTAGATTGTCTACCAGCCCAGAAGCCCACACCCACAAGAACAGTGGTTGTATGGATCCAAAAGCAAGAGATAACATATCAAGAAGGGCGCTCTCCAAGCACTTGTGCTTTTGCGAGTGCACCATAGCCTAATCTGGATTAGAGGACCCCACATGGTTAGTGGAGCCTAATCTGGATTAGAGGACCCAGTTAGTGGAGCCTAATCTAGATTAGAGGACCCCACATCAATTTGCCAAATACAACATGGTTAGTGGAGCCTAATCTGGATTAGAGGACCCCACATGGGACCCTACATGGTTAGTGGAGCCTAATCTGGATTAGAGGACCTCACATCAATTTGCCAAATACAACACCCCACATGGTTAGTGAAGCCTAATCTGGATTAGAGGACCCCACATCAATTTGCCAAATACAACATTCCCTACGACCTTCTCCACCATTCCCTACAACCTTCTCCACCAATCCCAACACAATGAAGTTCCCAATTGTACCGAGCAAACTCATCACCTTTCCAGCCTTTGTATCCACCCACCCTAATGTGCATGCCCCATCCAAGAGACCCAAAATCCCTGATGATCAAGTCCTATCAAAGAACCTCTTCACATACGAAAGCCATAGCATCTCTCATCCAGAAACACTGGGACAAGGCCAATTAAAGAATGTCCTGTGAAAAGACATACAACAATTGTACTAGTCCGTCAAGTGAAAAATCATCCAAAATTTGCTATAATCCTAGGCAAAAACATATACGTGAGCCAAAGGTATCTCAGAAATCAAGTAACGGTCACTAGGGTTTTTGGATGCCTCTACACTTTAGGTTGGGTGTTAGCTGACCGAAGGCGAGAAGAGTTGATTGTGAATCCACTATAGGGAAGGGGAAAGAAATAGATTAAGGATTGCGGGCGATTGGAGGGTTGTTGCTTGTTATTACAAATTGATGAAACGGTTCATTTCGTCATTAGTGTGGTGGAACTATTATGTTTTGTCACTTCTGAGTAGTACAGGAGGAAACTAATCGGCACATTGTTTCAGTTAGCCAATGGATCTAGATGGGTGTGCACATTTGTTTTCTAGAGATCCATACTCAGAACATGTATCACTGATGTTGAGATCAATTGATTCCTCAAGAGATTCATTCTTCCGATATGACATCAATTGTGTGCCGGATGTTGTTGGAGACTTGCTAGCAACTTTATGGTACCTCGACGAAACATTTGGGAGTCTGCAAACTGGTGTGTGATGGATTTGTAGAACATATATGGACATATCCTGGTGGTATGGAGGCTAAAATCTACCACGTGTGCGGTTTTGAAGGCCTCGATAAGGCAGTTATTTTAGCCTCTAATGTGCCAGATGCCCACGACTACGTGGTAATGTGTTGATTGGTGGGGTTACTCTAAATCTACCTGATACCAATAGAGCACGATGATTACCTTGACATAGGGTTTGAGAGGAACTAGAAGTTTTGGACAAAGGACTTATGATTTTTATCAAAACATTTGTAACATATGTTCTCCTCCTTGGTTCTTTGGAAAAGTTATGGAGAGAGATTTGTAGAGGTTGGCGACTTCTGTATCTCAAATTGAGGAGTTTTCGAACTTTGGCCAACATTCGATTGTCCACTCCGAGTTGTTCTATCCGAGGGGTAATATTGATTTGAAGCTTGACTTCCCCCAAACCTTGGCTTGGACTACTCCATAGAAGATTGATGTAGGCTACAGGGCCTCCATTTCAAAGTTGAGAGGAGGCCCCAATCGAGTGGTAAACCGCTTTAAACGCTTTGCCACTAAGTACGTTGGAGCCTTCACCCGAAATGTCCCTGGTTGGGCACCATGCAAGAGATCACGAAGGTCGTCATGCACGGCACCTTGGACGAGGAACCTCAAGGTGAATCTTGGAAAACCAAGATCATGCTCATGAACACCTTCTAACAGGTTGCAATCTAACATTCTTTCACATACAAATGTGATGAGGTTGAGTTGGCCAAGTCATATGTATATCTGGGAATCACATTTATTGGCCCAATTTTCACTATGCGGCCGGCCGCCCAGGCACAGCTAGCAAGAAGATCTGCCACCGCCTACCCTCGTCGGCTTGGAGAGACCCATTTCTAGCCCCACTTCGAGGAGCCTAGTACCAGATGTTGACTATTTAATACTTTGGTTCACCTACAGGTGATATATTGGGGCTTCTTTCTTGTGCCAGATCTAGTAGAGGAGCATGCGACAAGAGCGGAGAGAGTGCAAGTTATGATGCTTTCATGCATGTTCAGAAATAACCTTGGCCAACATTCGATTGTCCACTCCGAGGAGTTGTATTCGAGGGCTAAGACTGATTTGAAGCATGACTTGCCCCAAAACTGCCTTAACTCCGCATGGCTTCTTCCTTAGCCTTGGCCTGGACTACTGCATCCGAGATTGATGTTGGCTAGAGGGCCTCTATTTCAGAGTTGAGAGGAGGCCCCAATCGAGAGGTAAACCACCTTAAACGCTTTGCCACTGACTACGTTGCAGCCTTCACCCGAAATGTCCCTGGTTGGGCACCACACAAGAGATCACGAAAGTCATCATGCACGACACCTTGGACAACTCCACCAGCTTGGTGAGGCATGGTTCTGAAAACATGGTATAGGAGAACTCCAAGTATACTATATTTTGTACATCATGCAAGGTTCTAACAAGAACTTTTTAGTCATACACACTTATGCTAGTGCAAATCACTCATGCAAGAAATCTCCATTCATAATGCATGCACCATCAGGAGCTCACCTAGCTCTGGATCTAGGAATCATACCACTTGATCCTCAAGACCCCCTGAGTCGCAACACTTTGTCCTCTTTTCTAGCATAGATCCAGGAATCTTACCGCTTGGCCACCAGGCTCCAAGAATAGTATCACTTGAGCCTCTAGCTCACTACTGGAGTTTAACACACCTACACTTCGAGGATCATACCACTTGAGTCCACTAGTGTAAACATATCCATGGATAAAACAAGCCAACAAATAGCTTTGATTAACAAAATAAAATTATTACAAAGATAATCGGGGAGTAATGACATATATATACATACATACATATCCACACATACAGAGGACTCACTTTGATCCCATCACATTGTATCATATCATTGTACCACTGGCTTTTACTTGGTTGTTTTTTCTTTCAGCTCTAGTTGGTTTTTTTTTTAAATTCCATGAGTCGGTCACACTCTAGTCTCATAGACCCTTTGGTCTTGTGTAGACATTAATGTAACTCTCTCTCACTATAGAGACGGAGTATCGAGGCAATAACACAAATGCGAGATACCATCACTCACTTCTTTGGCCCCCACAAGAGCTCTGGATGACACTTAGCCTATACGAGATTCGCCAGGGAACATGGACCAGGACAAAGCTAGACGTCCCCATGGAGTGATCACCCTCCAGGCCCGCGGCAAGATGGCACCACGCCTACCGAGTTGGCACCACACCTACCGAGTTCTCCAAGAGGAGGTATAATCCCTTCAAAGAGCCAACTGCCCCATTCTCAGCAATCTAATCCCTCCACTCGCCAGCTCCAGATTCGAGACTTGCTTCAGCAACATGGAGAGGTGGCCCCACAGGTGGTGGATATTGAGGCCACCTACATCGTTCATGAGGAGAACAACACGTTACGAGCCTGGACACGAAGTTATTCTGCTGCCTGCTTTATTGTACACACAGGTCTTACTATCCTTTCAGCGACTAGTCTCTACTTTTTTCATATCGTCTGTTGACATCCAGTTTACTCATGGATCACATGTAACAGCTTTTGGTCTCATAGTCTCTCTCTCTCTCTCACGCACCAATGTATAGTTCAAAAAGTGTCGAAGAGAGTGGGAAGCCCTATTTAACACAGAGGTGCTGCTGCTGTCCCAAAAGAGTCCTAGGGGCCAAATCCTACCGATCACGGACTCATGCCATCACTCCCCAAATCATCTCAGGTGGAAAGTGCAGCACTTTTAGGCCGAGTAATCGTGATATCGGGACCCGGTCAATGCCCTTCCGTAAGTCAACAAAGCAACAATAAACCCATTGCGGTGTGGCCTTGTCTCCTCAATCATGGCTTTGAGGGTGAAGATAGTTCCTCCTAAAGCCCACCTGGCTTGGTGCTCTCTAGCTCTATCCCTCCGCCAAGCCACCAATCTCTGTTTCCAATACGGCCCCATAGACCTTAAAAAAGCTACGGCCAATCATGATGGTTCGGTACTGTTTTATGGACGGAAAAAATGGTGTCTTTGGTCCAAGAAAGAGGGGGAAGCCTTCAAGACAAAGCTTTGCGTAAGAATAGGGGCCAGAGGATGGTGTATCGTGTGCGAAGTGCTCCATGCTAAGATCCTCGTGGTCCTTAGCTCTACCATTATGCAACTTCATTAGGGCTTAGGGGACATTGGTTGTTGTAATAGGCTAGAGGAGGAGGCGTGGAAGACGTAAGATAAGTCACATGTGGGCTGATTGGGGATGTCGTATAGATGGCCTATGTACGTCTCCCATGTGAGGGGTTCTCTGATGGCATTGCAAGATTTTCAAATGAGAGGAACTTCAAGGTGAATCTTGGGAAAACCAAGATCATGCTCATGAACACCTCCTAACATGTTGTAATCTAACATTCTTTTACATACAAAAGTGATTAGGTTGAGTTGGCCAAGTCATATGTATATTTGGGAATCACATCTACTGGCCTTTTTTTTTTTAATAAAAAATTTTGGCAATTACTAGAAGGAAGCAACATACTCCATAAAGACTCCTCATATCCTCTACAAAGTGAGAGCAAGGTAACAATCGGGTGTCTAGATAGGGATCGAACTTAGTACCTCCAGGTTATAAAGCTACCCCTTTTAACCACTAGAACAAGCGCCCTATGCTACTGGCCCAATTTTCATGTAATCGACTGCCAAGCACAGTTGGTAAGAAGATCTGCCGCACCTGCTTAGAAAGACACCACTTCTAGCCCCACTTCGAGGAACCTAGTACCATCTGTTGACTATTTAATACTTTGGTTCGCCTAGATGGGCCAGATCTAGTAGAGGAGCATGGGGGAGAGAGTGTAGGTTATGATGCTTTCATGAAGTAGGCCCTCAAGCCACGTGCTATGGTATTGACTGAGTTCGGATCAGCGCCTTTGGTCAGCAACGCCATGTTCCAAACCATCACATACATCCTGCACGCATACACAGGGAATAGAGGTCACCTCCTACGGCTAGCTCCTCTAACAGGAGAACCATAGCAACAATCGTTAGTTGGTTTAAGTCACATGGCCTTCAGATGCCGCCTATGTTTGACCCAGCTGCTGCATAACATGCTGCACGCATCCATGCCTGCATGCACATATGTATAAGTTATCCCATGCATTGATGGGATAGTGTTTTTAAAAAATACAACTCGCGGTGAATTATATTTTTTTCATGGAAAAAAAATAGAAACAGCCTGCTTGTGAATTAAATTTCGAAAAAAGGAAAATTATTTAAATAGAGTGTTTTGGAATGCTATTTCGTCCTGCTTGTAAATTGAATTTCATTATTCAGAAAATTTGAATCTCCTTATTATTAAGGAAGAAGAATTACACAGAAAATCTAAGCAAGAAATAATTAATTATAACTTTAAACATAAATTTAAATGCAAACAGAACACTGAACAGGTTGATTCTAAGCATACCGAGAAGGCGTCGGAAGAGAAAAGGGACGTTGGTAATGCGGGGTTTGAAGGTGACCACTCTCCGCCTGCAGCAGCCTAATTCCTCCTCACTCCAACTAGTGGCGCTTGCATTGTTGTCATCGTTCACCTCCTTATGATAAAACTTGATGAAGGCGTCGTCTTCAAAAAGAAACTTAAACACAGTCTGAAAAGAAAGAGAAAAAAAAACGCACATCGTGAATATAGTACCACTAAATTTGAGAGTTCATAATATCAGAGCTCCATACCTCGGGGCTAGCAAATTCAATAGTGCCTTCAAATTCGAGCTTTTTCACCATTTTGCTACTCCAAGACCACCATCATAAAGCCAATTCCTTCATCTGCGAGATTACACACACCTAAATGCATCTATACAGGGGAAACCGTAGTACTAAGAAATATATATATATATATATATATTCTAATGAATGAAGGCAAAGCATGAACTCTTCCACGAAGCAAAGCTTCTGACCTTCAGATAAAGTCTCCATTCACTAGTAGTTTGGCAACTCTTGCGAGGGCTATGGCGTAAATAAGAAGGCACATTGGGTGGCAAAAGGGCCTGTATTCCTATCTTAAGGGAGGAGTAAGCCCTAGTCATTCCTAATATATATTCCTTTCTTAGAGTAGGAGGGGAAAGTTGAAAGTGAACCCAGCTAGTTATGCTGCTCTTCAAAGAACCCTTTATCCATCGCCAGAGAGCTACCCACCGAATAGACCTTATTGACCACCGTGCCGGCCTTTCACTCGATGAAAATTGGGATGCAATACAAGAAGTCTTCATGGTCTCGTAAAGTGATGGGGGATGGAATTCCCACGGCTCTCTCTCTCTCTCTCTCTCTCTATATATATTAGTACGCGACCTCTGCATTGTTTGGAACCCAATATAAAATCTTTTCCTAGGTTTGAATCTTTTCCAAGGCGTCAACCAAACCGTGTTAGCTTCTCCTCTAGAAATTTCAAAAGTTTGTCTCTTCCACCTATCACCTGTTACTGTTAGCTTCTCAGCAGCTTGGAACCTCCAGTTAATAGATGAATAGATATACATACACTAGACCAGCGTGCCTACCGTGGCATAACTTCTAAAGAGACTTCTTACTCAAATAAGTATAACTCACTTTCTTCGCTTCTCTAGCTCCCCCATAAAATATGCGAACAATGTCAATTAATCATTATCAAAAGAAATCATAACACAACATCAAAACAAAATCCAAATATACAACTACAATGTAGCATTGATATTCAAAAAGTCAAGAAGGAGGTGAGTTACCCTCCTCACCATATGCCACGGTGTCTTAAATGAAGCCATGGCGGTGGGATCGGCGGCATGGACGCCTAGGCACGAATCTCGAGGCAATCGATGCAACCGTCAATTTGATTTTTGGCTGGGTTTTCTAAAAAAGAGAAAAGAAAAATAGCAAAAATAGTGTTTGAGAGAAATGGTGGGTATTGTAATGTGAGAGGAATTCAAATAGCCAAAGCACCTTGCTTTTTTGGACCTTACGCAAAAAGAGATTTGTTCCACCCTTGAATTTGAGTACTTCACCTCGTTTTCAGTGTATTTTGGCTAAATTAGAGAAAGATGGCCATTTTGAATTTGAAAATAAGCTCCAAACCTCCAACAAGATAGAGGAGACAAGAATGTCATATTTTTGTGTACGTGGCAACTTGTTATTTGTCAGTTCCTTAATGAAAAAATTAAAAAAGGACCTTTTTAAAGACTCTTTGTCCTAATGCATAATTTTTTTCACTACAAGAGATGGGGCTCTTTTTAGTGTTGAAATTAGCCTTACATAACTTTATGTTGAAGGAGGAAGTAAGGGAAGAAGGGAGGCGTCATATAAGGTTTGAGAACTAATATGAGCATCCATAAAAGTAACATTATTTTAATGTTTATATCCATCATTATGATGTAATTTATCACCAAAAACATCGATGCATTATAAAAATTAAAAGGCAAAGTTTGGAAAAAAAATCTGCAAGTGTGTGATAGCTTATGTATAAGCAAAAGATAACTTCTTTATTGCCTGATGTAATCTGGTGTAAATGGGCAGTTGGGTTTACTATACTTGGGTGGCCATGTAAAGAGTGGTTCCATGCAGCAAAGCTGGGCATAGAACAGCCAATTGGGGCAGAACTAAGCAAAGTGCATGACACGATATTCTCTAAACCTTTGTTGTGTAAACCAGGACACTGTATACAAAACCAGGTTCTTGTTAAGTAAACTAGGTCAGAGAACAATGAATTGGGGTAGGCACAAGTATAGAGGAGATGAATAGTGTTGATTTGACAGATCGAGATATAATTGCAAGGGGTGGCTAGCAGCAGATAAACACAATACTGTCAAGTTGGTACATGTACAAGGGGTGGTTAGTAGATATCATACAAGGGGTTGTTTTAGCAGATGAAATATTGTCATCAATCCTATACAAGGTAAGTAAACCAGGTTGTCAAGTTAAATCCTCGAACATGCGAGGTTGGAGTTTACAAGATCTGGTTAGGATAACAGTAGTCATCAATCCTCTATGTAGTTATAAAGCAAGTCATCAATCCTCTATGTAGTTATAAAGCAAGTCATCAATCCTATGCTAAGAAATCTATCCACATTACAGTAAATAAAGGCATCGGTAGAGTGACCATTATAGAGCGAAAAGGGCACGACTATGAAATAAACACGAGTCATTATTCATAAATCATGGTCATTAGAGCATACAATTACTTGGGAATTTTGGTAATCAATAGAGGAAAGGCACATCAAAAGCATAAGCAACCAGTATAGAAGCATGATCCTATGCTTTGAAGCATGCACTTTTCAAGAACACCACCACCTCCAAAGCTCAAGGTAAAGTGTCTCTCCAAAGCTCAAGGTAAAGTGTCTCTCTTCCTCGTGTCAAGCCTCATAGATACAAGCAGTAATTGTTGCCACTCCCATTCTAAGCTGATCACACAATCTAACAAACCTCCCAAGAAGATTTATCCTATCTTCAGGGGCATGTTTTTGCAAGAGAGGAAGTAGGGCATGGCATGTGTGACAAGAGGTAGTCTCCAAGGGGTCCAACATAAGTGTCTTGGTAACAACACTGACCATAGTAAATGCAAGGCCTTTTTTGAATCTAACATGATTTTTGCCATGTTGATGCTTGCATTGCAAAACACCAATTAGCCTTGTAGGATGCCTAGTAGGTTGGCTTAACTCCCTCTACATCCAATATTATGGCTCGTCGGTTGGTCCCATGCCCAAACCTTATCTACGTCACATTATCTTGAATCTGCACAATGCCTCCCTCGTTTGGCATGCCAATTTCCTTCGGTCCAAAGATGCATGTCATGGTGTCCCTTGAAGCTTGCAACAACAACCTGAGGGTTGCTTCCTTTTATTGGGTGCTAAATGTGGGAAACTCTTGCTCAATCTTTTGAAGGATCTTGTAGTGATTCCCAATCTTTGTAGATATGTCCATGCGAATCTCTCCATCTGAAACCTCATCACCAACTCTGCCATCTTGAAACTTAGTATCTATGGTAGTGGGATTCTCTGACAACAATTAGCAGGGTAGATGCCATTTCATGTGCATTGTCCACAATAGGTAGAATGGAATATAGATGGGAGAAATGATCTTTGATAATAATTTGTAGCCCATATAGGTGTTTGCATTCAATTGTCCAATCAGGGTAATCACAATAATTTGATTGCATGGACAAGTGGTACCGTGTAGATGGGTCACTTGTTCTATACATTTTAAACAACATGGTTAGCTTATAGGGTTGATGCATTTGCTTGATACCTTGCCGAAATTCTTTCCCCTGTTTTCAACCTTGAGGTGTGTTACTTGCTTGAGCCATGAATGCTAAAGCATGAAGAGTTGACGACGACTGCAAAACACCAACATGGAGATGGAGACAAATCAACAGGCATATGAACAAAAATTAGAAAATGAGAATTATAATATATGTGTCGATACCTATCTCTTGTTTTGCTTGAAGAACTCCAACAATGTACCCCCCACTCATTTGCCACCAGTAGTAGAGTCCCCCACCAGAGCATGCAAAAGGTCTAGAATAGACCTGTTTATCTTGGCATCTAACAATGTATATTTTATGTACTGCCATAGCCTCTCTGCTATGTTGGTTGTGTCGACATTTCCAAAATTCGACCACCTCCTTCGCTAGATACATCTTTGGGCCACACCATCCAAACATACCGTTGGAAATTCTCATGTGCCGAATATTCAAATAGTAGCTAGTTAAACCTCACATCAAACAACTCCTCATGAGCTAGGTGTGTGCGCATAAGATTGCTCGAGGCGCTATAAATGTGATCCCTCATCTCTTTTGGTACCTAGACACAAGTTGTGCATGAGGGCTATGATTGCTTGACCCAACACATTATGTAATATACCCTTTGAACCTGTGCATAGTAAATGAACGCCTTCTTGACATGAAACCAGCATAGAAATACATTTCTACCAACCTACCCGAAGCCCCTACTGGTCTAATGTCCAGTAGTGTAGATCCTCATCCACAACCTTTAGGAGGATAGACTGTAGCTCATGTGGGCACTTGTCAATGGCAATGGCTATGGGCTGAATTCTATTCAGTCTAGATAACATCATCCTTATGCTCGTGTCTAAGGCAATACTTTCTTGACTTGTACTGACATCATTCAAGCATAGCGTGAACCAAAGAGGTATACTGCTCATATACCTATCCCACTAACTATACCGACATTTGGAGGGTTCCGTCAGAATCAATGCACCACCACGAGCGCACCGAAACCCGATGCGTCAATTTTAGGAGACCAATGTGTGAGCACGTGAGTTGGGCCTAGTAGAATGGTTTGTTTGTCTACTTTGCACAATATAAAGTTCCATCTAGAGCAAGTTCATATGGAGAGCTTGAAGATCTACCCTTCCTCTTTTTAATTCACTCAATTGGCAGATCCCAGATACATCAACAATTTTCAGCTTTAAAGCCAAAATTTCATAGGACATCTAGAAGGAAATGACACTAAGAAGGATCTCAAGGAGAGTAAGGCTCTCATGGTTTTTTCCTCTTCATGTGTTTGTTGCTTGTTTTCCAAGTCCTTGGTGTTGCAAAGAACAAAGACTATGTGGCTGAATAGAAGGTTGGCTGAACAAGATTTGGACTTTGTTCTTGGAGACATGTGAAAATCAAGGGAGAGCATTCATCTAGGTGACACTATAAGGTGTAAGGCAAGTACCAATTCCTTGGCCCTCTCATACCAAATAGCCCGACAATCTTGGTTTAAGGGTATGATTATAGGAGGTGGATGCAAAGTCTTGGTAGCTGGATCCCCCTTGACTCTGAAGAAAATTGTCCAAAGTTTGAAATAGAAATCAAGGTTTCCCCTTTTCAAGAACCTAGACAGCTTGTTGTTAATGCTAATTGGACCTTAGAAGATATTAGAGATTCACTTGAGTTTCTTGATTGTACAAACTATGACTATAGGTTCAAGATCAATGATGATGCCATTGGAAAGAGGGTTGAAAAATCAACCTCTTGTATCAATGTATGCCCTCTATATACCCCCAAATATTGTAGCCTTTGAGCCATTATCAATGAGAAGAAATGAAGAGAATTGATGAATACATATTTTTTTCTCAACTTTAAACATGTATTTTTATGTCTTAAAATTCAAGTGTTATCTTAATGATGTTATATGATAGAAAATGGTACAGTGACAAGGTGGCATCACAAAAATCTTCTTTTCATTACAAAAAGATGTTTTCTATTCTCATAATAAGATGTTACATTGGGATAAACTCAAATAAGCTCCATAAAATGGGAATATTGTACATTGGGATAAACTCAAAAAGGCTCCATAGGGAGCATGTGTAATGGGCTCCTCAAATAGACAAAAATCATTGGGCCTCCTCAGTTTGTTGGGCTGCAAGCTGTGGAATTTTGGGCCTCTAGGCCTCTTTAGATAAAGGCTCTACAACTGGGGCATTTGTAGGCTCTTCAACCTATGTATCTGTAGCTTTGGATGTTTGAGCCCCCCCCCATCTATCATCTTCAGTGGCTCCAAAATTCACTTGCCTTATGACACTTGGAGCTTCCCTGGCCTCTAATATATTCTTCTTTATGCTCTTAGAGGAAGTCTTTTTTAAATCAAACAACTTCAAAGGTACACCTTTGTCCTTTTTGGAGTGTGCTTGGAGGAGGGCTTCTTGGGTAATTTTTGGCTTTGGGAATGCCCATGCTTTAGGGGAGAATACATGGGCATCCCCTTGTTGCTTCCTTTCTTCTTTAGCTTGTTTGCTTTATGTGTCTTCTCTTTTTATTCTAAAAGTGGGGAATCTAGGTCCCTAACCCACCAAACCCATCACTCAGGATAGTCATGCATCTAGAAAGTGCAAAAAAAAACATTTAATTAGAAACTAAAATTAAAGTCAAAATGAAGAGCACAAAGGTACAACAAACTTATAGTCAATGTAGTCATTCTGTTTTTCATTTCAATAAATCTCTAAGCATTGGGAATAACTGTCCATCCATAGGATGTGGAGTCTGGCTGAATAGGTACCTATCAAACAAACATTTCTTGAATTACAGAATCATGATGAAACAAAGGAAAGGGGAATACTTGGAAATAATCTCACTTGCTGACTTAAATACTTGAAAGTATTCTCATCCTTATGGCCGTCTATCATAATCCCAACAACATGTTGATGAGGAAGGGGTGCACACCAATGCACACCAAAGAGGTGGCTCTGTAAATAAACTAAGTTATATAATGTCATGCATTAAAAACCCATGAATAAATATGAATAAATAATAAAAAATGGATGTAAAATTCTAAACCTTCAACCCTTGACTCCAACATATCCAAAGTGAAAATGATGTCGTACATGCTTTTCCCTAAACAAAACAAAACTTTTTAGAATATATACATAAAATAAAGAACAAAGAGCAATGAAAACTCCTTTTGGCATGCATCCTCCTCTAGTCATATGGCTCAGGAAAGGACGTGCTTGATAGGAAAGATACACATACATAAAAAAAAGACACATACAGAAAATTAGAACACATAACTTCAGTACGATACCTGAAAGTATTACTGAGAAGCATCTAAGATCTTCTTATAAACAATGTTACTTATTCTAAACCAAGCAATAAGGTGGATATCCTCCCCCAAGATTAAGACCATAATTGAAAGGACGTTCAAGTAAAAAAACTATAGCTATCAAATCAGGTTGATCACATGCACACTGTCTTGAATTGAAGCATCTAGAACCTCTTGCCAATTTAGATTACATGTAAAAGTAATAAATAAATAAGGCTTGCCTTGGAATGGATGATTGCCATTACAAATGGCAACAATTAGGCATGCAACAAGCTGCTTCTAGTTAGTTCTTGTTGCTAGATGCAAAACTTCCTTATATACAACATTAGTAGTACAAACTGTCTCTGGACCACTCACATTGGTCTCTTGAAGAAATACCTTGACAGCATTCGATGATCACACACGTGATAAAGCAACATATAATTGTCGATGACTATATACTAGAGTTGCCAAGTATAATCCTAAAAGAGATATTGTTGGCCTTGGGATTTATTTATTATCATGCCAAATGCAAGTCGAATAGGGAACTGCCTCCGCCTCATATCGACCGCCTCATATCGAATGGAAGTTGCAATGTACTTGGAATAAAAGTTATCCTTGGAATAAAAGTTATCCTTGGAATGAAGACCCTATCTCCAATGTTAGTGCTAATAATAATTTTTGCCTCTAACACCTTTGTGTGGAATTCCTTGCATATCAATCGAGTACCATTACACAATCCCTCTCGAGGATTAAGATTACGCAATAAAATTATTCGAGCATTTCTTTTCAAAATCAATCAATGAGGTAGATAACCACCACTAAGATTAAGATTGTTTAGGTACTCTGTGCATATAAAAAAGAACCTTCACCACTATTATTAACTGAATCTACACTCAAGTACTCCTTGCTCTCCCTAGGCATGGCATCTAGTGCACTGCTATTGAGTGCATGCGGCATTAACAATGTCCTCTCGTCCTCCTTTGGAACAACTGGCAAAAATCTCCATCAAACAATATTACCTTTCCACCAAAAAGCCGATCACTATCCATGATGTCTCTCAATGTCATGTCTAATGCTTCAAACGCATATCGAAACGCATATCGATGGTTCATGGGTGCCTCATCCCATATTATTAGCTTAGCTATCTTCACAACATCTACGGGCTGACTGTAGACCTATATGTTACAAATGCTCACTGCATGTAAGTCTAATAGTATTTTAAACCGTGAATGAGCTGTGCTATCATTGCCTAGTAGCAAGGCTACAATGCTAGAAGATGCACACGCCAAAGCTACATGCCCCTCCCCACGCAACCGAGAAAGTAAACAATTATAGAGAAAGGTCTTGCCAGACCCTCCTGGACCATCAAGAAAAAACACTTCACCAACACCTATGCAAATACACTGCCTCCAAAATCTGATTAAAGGCCCTACTTGACAATCATTTAGAGTTGTTCTCATTCGATCGGCAATTTGTGTTTGCTGCTCAACATTAAACATTCTCTCTTCTTATAATAATCCATTTGTAACTATGGACACAGTTGATCTGTCCAGAGGAGGCATTCCCTCGAACTCAACCAACCTTCGGCCCCATGCTGCTAAAGAATGCACTCTAAATGCGGACGTTGATACATAACGTGCATCCAAGTACCTGTTGATCTCATCCACTCCACCATCAGTTGAATGTTGTACTTCTCCTTGCTTTTCTACATGATTTTACTATTTGCAGTCTGATTGTTGCTCTGTCCTCATGACCCTTGTACACATATTTATACAAATACTTAACTGCTATGATTGTGGAGCATACTTCAACATTGATGTGTGCCTTGTATTTCATGGAGAGGAAAGGATTAAATGGAACTGTCTACCACAACTCCTTTCACTTATATGTTCCTGCCATGATAGCCATCGCTATCAACCACAGTAGATTGAGAGAACGCACGCGGATAACGACGACTACATTTCCCACCAATCATGTAAGAGCAATGGGATTTAGTGCACCACATGGACCATGAACATTACATTGTTTAATAATCTCATGCAACTCAAAAAACATTTTCCTATCAGGCAGCTTTGCGCATACTAATCTATGATAATGACTATTCTTAGTTGGCTTAAATTCATCTGCCAAAATTAATAATATGTGTGAGTGTGGCAACCCTCTCTTTTGGAACTCAATCACACAAACATAACCAGCCACTTTTCCAAATAAATTATCCTTTGTAATTGACCTCATCATATCCTTATGTTTTTTTATAAAACACGCGGGTTGTCAAATCCGGTTGATCATGTGCACTCTGCCCTAGAAGCAACGCCTCAAATATTTCAGACCATTTATGGATTGCAAGTGAATGTAATGAACAAATATGGCTTACCCTTCTTCCTTACAATTGCCATTGCATCCTAGTATAACTGATACATGTACCGTGGCTCCTGTAAAAGAAGATGGCAACACAACTCTATGCCCTACGGTGTTGCCCATATAGTCCTTGCTCCATCAGTTGTATTAACTATGACCGCTAATCCTTGATACACTTCTGCACGCAAAGTTGTTTGATTATTACATATCCATACCAGCCTCGATTCCTTCATGCTACTATATGCATCAACAATGTACTGTTGCAATAATCTTCCCCCACATAGAAGGCAAGCATTGGTATTAGGTCTGATCTGCAATCGATATGCATAATATTGTCTTTGAGTAACACATTTTGTACTTTGAATCTCATGCGATGATGCATGGGCAGGAACACCAACGTATGGGATGTATACGTGCCAACCATCCTCCCCTCACGCGAAAATAAAAGAACATATAAGAGTGGCATGTATGATCGATGCAAATTAGATATTCTTCTCACAAACCCATTGCGTGAAAAAATTTGGATGTCTCGATAGCCGACATCGACATCATCTCCTTGCCCTGGCATAATAGCAGCAACCTCACTAGCTGTGGGCACCAAGTATTGTCTAGAGGTAGAGCGGTTCTCGCAAATTATCATCTTCAAATTTGCATGTGGATTGCTTCTCAATACTTTCCCAACAGCTTGCAATGCATGGGCATACGAATTGCACGCATGTATCATCCTTTGCAACAATGCTAAAAGACCAGGGTCCAATCCAAGCATGCCATCTAAACGATTTTGTAGTTCATGCTCTGTGCCATACACATATAGCTGTGCAAAACGCGGGCGCTCTTCTCGTCCTCCATTAGGCAATAAAGTTCCAACACGATGATATACACTACCATGAACTCGAAAGTTGTATATACCTATATTGCCTAAAAAAATTTCATCAATATGAGCACCCAATGATACAAAAGCCAGGACACTATTGTAAGCCCGTATGTCCTTTCTGAATAATTTTCTTCTAGAACCATTGCCATGCAATAGAATTCTTAGAAACTTGGGTGGCTCCTCTAATGGTAACAATGACACTTGCCCCACTTTACAACAATGGCTTCCCACAACCTGGCGGAGACCTATTTTTTTCTTATGTTTCCACAATTGAGTATGGCAAAAACTACAAAAGTGATTAAGAGTTCCCAGGGAGTGAAGAATAGGAGTACAAGACACTGATGGGTACATAGTAGGATGTCTTATATCCTCTCTTAATGGAAATTGACGAAGAATCACACCCCTACTACTTAAAGTTCGTTCTACTCCAACTGCACAACGAGAAGTCCTGGTTGCATCTAATTAAACCCTTCTACTTCTAATTGGAGTGTCTATTACATTTCTTTCTCTAGAAGTATCTTAGTGTACATTACATTCTTGGTTAACACGTTCTTGTGTTCGATATTATTCCCTTGAATGACCAATTGATGTGCTAATAAATTCCACCCAATGATTTTATATTCACGTGATTACAATTTTTTTTTGTTAATAACATGTGTTAACATGTTATTAACATGTTAACATGTTCCCAAAAAAGCCGGTGGGAAGCAACCTGGTAACCGGATAAAATCCCGCCGGGCTTTTGCTATACCTGGCGGTCCCGCCGGGAAAAAGGAAACCCCGGCGGGTCCCGGCGGGGTCGTCATCCAGCCCGGCGGGGTACAATTTCCTATATATATGGGCCCGGGGGGCCCTTTGGGAGTTCATTTGCTGACAGCATACACAGGTAATGAAACTTGTGTGTGTGTGTGTGTGTGTGTGTGTGTGTGTGTCTATGTGGGTGTGTGTTCGTGCGGGCAGCCGCCCACTGTCGCAATGCGGGACAGGATGTGGGTGGTCCGCCACACGAGGGATGTGTGTGTGGGTGTGTGTTCGTGCGGGCAGCCGCCCATTGTCACAATGCGCGGCAGGATGTGGGTGGTCCGCCACACGACAGGTGTGTGTGTAAGGCCATTCTTCGGAATGGTGCTTATCCTGGGGCACTTAGTCGGTAACGCGGCTAGTCTGTGTCCTATGGTAAGTATGGCACGCCGTAGCGGTACTAGTCGGTAACGCGGCGAGCATAGTATCGTTATGGCGATGTCACCATCCCTTCCCTTTCCTTTGTCAAATGCGGGCATATGGTCGGTAACGCGGCCAGTGTATGTTCGTATCCTATTCATATTCCCATAGAATCAGGCGGCATTTTATCGTTAACACGGCAAGTTGGTGTCGTCCGCTAGTGCATAAATTGTTCTTTGCATATTGCGGCATTTGATCGTTAACGCGATCGAAAAAATGTCGTAAATTTTCTTGCATGTTACGGCATATGATCGTTAACGCGGTCGAAAAAATATAAATTTGTTTGATTTGACTTGTATTGTTTTTATTGTGTTTGATCCATGCGATACTTGGTTGCTAACGCGGCATGAGTATTTCATGGATCAAAGTTTACATTGTATTGTCTAAACGTTTTATTTTGGAAGGCCTAGCGGCAGCACATCTGGCAGGAATTGTACATACCGACCTACATCCATCAATGTAGTGTTGGATTTTACAAAAGAGTTGAAGCCACGCATAGGGATTATCGATTGGGGGTTACTGCTGAGAGCGCCCAAAAAATGGGTGTCTCTCAATTTTGTATTTGAAGCAGACAAGAACCCTGAGAAGGTGGCACAGGCGGTCTCCTACGCAGACAGAGAGCGAAATAAACGGCCGTGGATAGCCCCGGAGCTTTATGATCCGTTTTTGGCAAATGCATACACTCCTGCATCTGATGTTTTTGCCTTGGGATATTTATTACAAACTTTATATGACTTTTGGCAGAAAGTACAAGAGTTGTGGATGGATAATAGTTCCTATGACAAAGTTACCATGGATACTATTATTTATAGAGTCAAAAATTAGATGTTTCTGCCTAATCGCGATGGATAATAGTTCCTATGACAAAGTTACCATGGATACTATTATTTATACAGTCAAAAATTAGATGTTTCTGCCTAATCGCGATGAGCGAAAATCAATTTTGCAAGTAGTTGAATTTTTTAGATCACTAAATACTGACCCAGCGAGGGCACAACATCCTCTTGTAGAGCTATCAGTGTCATTCACCCCAATTTTGTAATGATACAGTATCAGGAGCTTAAGTTTCAGGAATGGCACTTTGTTTCTCTCTTCAAAATTTGATGTGTCCATTGTTTGAAATATTATCTCATTGAGTCTTTGCAATCTCTCTCTCCTCTTGTGGTGTTTAAGTTTATGTTTTCTCTTCAAAATTTGATGTGCGCGCATTGTTTGAAGTATTTTTGGAGTCAAGTGGATATTTCTCATTGAGTCTTTGCAATACATATCTCCTCTCGTGGTGTTAAACTTTAAGTTTTTGAGGGTAATGGTCAATTTATCTTACGTTGATCTTTACAGCTCATTAAAATCCTAAAGTCATTTATGTTCATGCAGATATGGTAGAGGCGCAAGCAAACGAGCATCAAGAGTTAGCCAAGAAGGCATATGAGCGAATGAAGGCCCTTACACATGGCCTGACAGCCCGCGAAGCTACAAGAACAGCATGCAGGTTGTCGAAATGGACAAATCCTACTTATGCCCAATGGAAAGACATAAACAAACGCGTAACCACAGAGATGATAAAGGAAATATGGCCATGTCCAGATGGCGAGATTAAGAAGGGAAGATGGAAGATTTCACGTTGCACTCACAATGATATCAAAACTAATGCCGAGCGCATTTTCTTGGAGGTGTACGGTCGTCCTCTCCATAACGCCGACGCTCCACTCTATTTTGCTAAGATGCTATATGCACAATTTATCCTAGAAACTCCAGTGGATTTCGCCTCCAGAGAGGCCACTGTCAACACCCACGACATACGTGGAGAGTCAGTGACATTCACGAGGGAAGAACTTGCTCTCATGCTGGAGGGCGCTAGATTGGAGTTAAACAAGGTCAAAGAAAGCTTAGGGGCACAACTAGCAGAGAAGGAGAAAGAAGCTGAGCGATTATCTCAAGCGTCAACTCCTCCCCCGGCCAATAGAGGGATTCAAGAGCAGCTCACAAAGATCAGCCAAGATGTACAGATCATCTCTTCACGTATTGCTCCTGTGCGCCAAGGAAACCACATCTCTCATTTTTTGATACATCCTAATCTTGTGGGAGTTTCTGCTGAGGCTACTAGTTCCTCCACCCCCCAATGTCCTGTATGTTACAAAGTATTCGATGGGTGGAGCGGCCAGTATATACTACCCTGTGGACACTACTACCACTTAATATGTTTAGTGAGGCAAATGCAAAATACTTCCACATGTGCATTGTGCAGTGTCCCAATAAATCAAGGTATTTATACAGTGTTCGGCATGGCTAGCGAATATAAACCACCAGGACCTTTAGATGTAACTCCTAGTGCAATTCGATATTTATTTCAAGATGAAAGCTAAGAAAGACAAATCCTACTTTTGTATTGATAATTTCTCCAAATACGATCATTTGTACAAGTACTTTTTATGAAATTAATGAAATGACTTCTTCCTCTATGTCAGTATCTTACTCCAAAATTCTTTCACCGTTTACTCTCTCGTCTGCTAAATTAAGCTCATCTAAGTCAATGTCTAAATTGTCTTCTATCTCAAGGGTGGTGCACAACGTGCGTCCAACATCAAAGTTCTCGTCTACTACATCATCACAATTGTACATCCATCTGGGCATATCTTCTTCATACTCTTCGCTTTCAATGTCTCACAAGATCTTTTCATTGCAATACATGTAAACAAGTTTATCTGCTCGATCTGCAAGAAGTCGATTGCGAATAGTACTGTGAATATATTTGTACATGCTCCAGTTTCTTTCTGAGCCTGAGTTTGAAGAGCACTGACTTAGAACCTTCATCGCAAGGTTGCGCAATAAAGCATAACGCTCACCACCATTCATCATCCACCACTTCCATGCAGGTTGCTCTTTAGCCATTTGTTGAACAAGGGAGTTGGAAAATAAACCCTCTTTCAATCGAAATGAGGTCATCTCCTTTATGCACTTTACACGATCATCAACATTATTATAGAAAGTGTTTACCACTTTATAAAAATCTTGCACCACCTCAACGTTGGACATCAAATCCATATTCCAATATTCAGGATCTAACACGTAAGCAGCACTGTGTAGTGGTGAATGCGCTCCAATCCATCTAGCATGAAAGTACTTCAATAGAACTTTTCTTTGTCTACTGGAGAATGGTACACGCCATTGCTTTTCCACCACTGAATGCTCTAATTTCTCAGGAAACTCCAAACTCCGCTGGACAGTCCACCATTGCATCCATGCTTTCCCGAGATTAGGTGCTCTTTGATCAAGACTTCGTACGGCACACATAACAGGCATCATTACATGGTATGCATCCATCACACTGTTCCACCAACTTCTTCTCGTAAGCACTGCCTTCAAGACTTTGATTTTCTCTTTCACTTTTTCAAGTTGAGTGTCCTCCCAGTCATGAAATGCCATGCATGTAAATGTTTCGCAAACTGCATCTTTATTTCTAAGAAGAGACTCAAAAGTGTAAAAGTGAGTGCAAAACCTAGTCTCCGCTGGAAGCTTTAACATAACTGACATGCGAGGTCGAAAAATATCTAACACTCTCTGTCTCTTGAGCATGAATCTCACAAGCTGGCAAGCAGTGTCGATGATTGAGGCAAACCATTTGGTATCATCACTTTTATACCAATCTTTTAATACAAGATTCAAACTATGAGTATTACAGCCTACCGGAAAAACATGTGGATATTGTCGCTGTAGGATTTTGGATGCATTTTTGCAATTTTTTGCATTGTCCATGACGACTTGGACTACATTTTTGGCACCCACTTCCTCTATCACAGAGCTAATGACTTGAGCAATGTAAGCCCCAGTTTTGATTGAACCAGCTGAATCCACGGCACGGATGAAAGTCTCACCTCTAGGTGAAATAACCATTATATTAATTAATGGTTTTCTTTGTACATTAGACCATCCATCACTTACTATACTACATCCAGAAAGCTCTATATTGCTAAGAATTATTCTTTGTACACGTTCTTTTACTTGCGCATAACATTTCTCTAATAGATCATTTCGCATAGCATGGTACGTAGGTGGTGAAAACCCTGGTCCAAACTCACCAATTTTCTTCCATGCTCTCTTCCAATGCTCACTGTCCACCATCATCATAGCACTCCCAGAAAAGTAAATCGCTTCAGCAAGGGCGAGTTGTGCATCATCGAGTCGACCTTGACGTAGGCTTTCTTGCAATGAAGTTTGACGCATGGGTATATTTCCTACGTCAAAGTTTCGCTTGCAGGAAGATGCACTGGGTAGATTACTTTCTGGTTGCACATTGCCGTTCGGGGTACAAGTAGGCGATGTAGCAGGAGTTTGATGATTAAAACAACAGTGTTCTTGCTGCCTTGATACATTAACGGTAGGAGTGTCATGTTTTCTTAAATCTTTCTTTTGAATTTCTTCTCTTATGCGTTTGGCCACTACAGCTGGCTGCAGAGGGGTGGGTATATGACTTTTTCTTCGGTCCGCCTAAAAAGTGTTCTCTTAGTCGAGGCGCCCCACTTGATTTTACTGCATGGCATAGCTTACACTCCCAATCTATGAATCGATCACCAACGTTAATTGCATATTGCCACTCTATCCCAGGTGCCTTTTTTTTCCTGCTATTTGAAATTTGGACTCTATTGGAGGTATCACTGGATCCAACATTGTCCTCCATCTGAACAAATAACCTATTCAACCAAGCATATAACAATGAATACACAAATGAAAAAACAACAAAATCACTCACGTATTACAAAACATACATTAGCAAACAAAGTACTTCGAAACTATCTTGATAAATACAAAAGATCATCACATAACACAAAACTATTTCAAACTATCTTGCAAGGTCTTACTACAAAACTACTTCGAAACTATCATGCACATTGCACCCCCAATGAAGGATGCCTTTTGTACCCAATTAAGGATACTTTACACAATCAAAGATCTATGCTTGCCCAATACTCTAGTATAGGACAATAGACCTTCTCTAACATTCACAAAGAAAATCAAAGATCTATGCTTGCCCAATACTCTAGTATAGGACAATAGACCCTTGTCTACTCTAAACTATATCAAGTATCAAGAACCAATACAAGCCCCTAAGCAAGACTCTTGGCTCCATCCAACCATTCATAAAGCAGAATGAGGTAGATTACCTACGTAGCTCAAATGCAAAGCTGAATGACTCCAAATTTGTCCCTAAATCTCCACAAGTATTAGCTACGAACCACACCCTGCCCCCAATTCAAAGAACTAAGGACAAGTGGCTCAATAGCCTTAGGAGTGCCTACTAGGAAAGACGACAGTCCCTAAGATAAGGACGTTCTTCCCAAGAGGACACTTCTAGCAACTCGAGAGCTCTACAAGTACTTTGAGGAGAGATATCACGCCCCCAAAACAAGGACTATCTCACCAAAAGTTCCACGATGGGTGTCGAGCAGTGTTTATATACAGAACAGAATCCCGCCGGGGTTCTTTTGTTTTCTCGGCGGGCCCGCCGGGATATTTGGTATCCCGGCGGGCCCGCCGGGAAAGCTAAAAGCCCGGAGGTGTTACGGGACTAGTGGGTTCTGGCAGGTCATTGCTCAGGTCATGTGAATATACAATGTGATCACAAGTTTTAATATGTTAACAATAGGTTTTGTTAACGTGATCACGAAATTGTGAAGACGTTAATGAAATCCCTGATTCCACCCTTGCATCTATATTTATAGTTCCCTGTTTTTTTTTGAAATATTGTCCTTTGTCTAGCAATATCACGTCGTGCTTTGCGCGCTATATTCAACTGTTTTATCTGGTCAACACATGCTATATGCAAAGCATTTCTCAACTCCAATACTCTATTTTTGCTCTGTCCAACCATCTTCTGTTTAAGATCACAACTTAGTCCGAAAGTATTTGAGGTCATTAATATATATATATATATATATATATATATATATATATTTATACGAATTATTGTCTCAAGCGGGAAGGTTATACAAAACTCTTGTATATCAAACTAAGAAATTATATCATACTACTTTACGTAATAATGACCCAAGTGCAAAAACCCAAAATAGATAAGCCTTTATAGCATATCACGTGTGAGTCTCATTTTTCTACAATTGAGAATGGCAAAAACTATAAAAGTGATTAAAAGATCCTATAGGGAGCGAAGAGTAAAATTACAGAACTCTAATGGGTACATAGCTGGGTGTCCTATATCCTCTCTTAATAAAGATTAATGAAGAACAGAGAGGTACAAAAAGACAAAATAAAGAAGTCTTTATAACATAGCATGTGCAAGGCGTTGCAGGACGATCCAACTTGCAACTCATTCTGGTCATAATAGTGTTTAGCCTGTTGTTCAAACTAACTTTTAGGGTTGACACCTCGGCCTGCAATAGGGTTACTTGCTCCTTCAAGGCATTGACTTGCAGCCTACACCCTTTGTTACACACGATTGAGCCTTCATTGCTTTCCCACATAAGATGCTGCATGTACCCATACATGTCCCTTACATGATGTTTTATTTGAGTAGTGTTGGCAATGAGAGTTTTGGAGGACATTTCCATGTCCTCTCTCAACGTTCCATGTCCTCTCTCAACATTGAGAGAGGACATTTCCATGTCCTCTCTCAACGTTCTCGTACCATCCCTCACATTATGTTCTATTTGAGCAGTGCTGGCAATGAGAGTTTTGGAGGACATTTCCATGTCTTCTCTCAATGTCCTTATAACATCTGAACTATATCGATGGATTTGGCTCCATAAATAGTTTAAACACCTTGTGTTTACGGTATGCTCATCTTTAGTGCACTTGCACATCTCTTGAATTGACCTCAAACGCTTTACAATGTTACCAACATTTTATTTGGAACGTAAGAGACACTTAGGTGGCTGCTTCATGGCACCCCTTACAAACATGCCCCTTGCAAGTTGTTTAAATGCACAGAGACTATGACGTTCTCGTTGGGATGAGAATACAATATTAGGAATGACATCTTCTTCATTTGGAATGATTTTGTTGTTATTAGAAGAAGTCATCTCCTTAACTGTGTCACATGTATAAAAAAATTTAAATATGAATCATATCACAATCTATTATGCACACACACACACACACACACACACACACATTCAGTACATGTTAATATAGAAACTAAATATAGATATATTTAGTTTGTTATATTAACATGTACATAATATGTACATATATAACACACACACACACACACGTGCGTGTGTGTGTATGCTATACATGTGTGTGTGTGTGTGTGCGCGCACACACACACACACACACATCTCTTATGGAATATCTTTCTCACTTAATTTTACCAAATAAAAAATTTCTTTTTGGATGGATGAGCTCTCCTAATGCTTTTTTAAAAAAATAAGGGGAGTAATATAGCATTGACTGCCTTGCTGGGGAGGACAAAAATAATGTGGACTCTTTTTTGGCAGTATGAAACCTCTTTTGTGGGTTGTAGTAAATGACAATAGGTTCTGTTTCTTTCTTGATTAAAGTCGGGGTTATGTACCATGATTTATGCAGGGGCCCTGGCCATGTTAGGGGCTCTGCTTGGGGTCTTGCACTTCATCATTATGGTGTTGAGGCTCTTTATTTGGAGATTTGGCTCTTTGTGGAGGTCATGGTGGTTGTGGACCGGCATAATCAGTGGGGGCAACCTCCCAAGAGCTCCTCTTCCCATATATAGAGAAAGGTGAGTGACATGTTCAGTCACTTAGTCTGGTCCTTGCTTTGTGTCATGACTCTCCTTCTTGCATGCGGTGTGGGAGACCTACCAACCAGGTGCTTGTTCTTTTTCTCGTATAATCTTGCTTCCATGTTAAATGGTTCTCTGCTCCTTTTTCTTTGGAACCAGCATCTGATGCACATACAGTTCTATTATTTCTAGTTCTTTGTGAAATAATGAAAATATGGGTTTTAAAAAAATTGAATATATCCCATCTGGATATATGGATATATATCTCTTGATTGGACAGGGCTTTTCGTTGCTTAATAGTGATCTACTAAATTGGGGGCTCAACACTTTTTTTGCAAATGTTGTTAGTTAGAGTCTTCTGTCCGAGAATGAAGGGATAAACTTCTCAGGCTGCACATATGTTGCTTACACTTTTCATTGCATGATTTTAATGATGTAAGATCTTGATCTTCTGCAAGACAACTTGGTTTCATTTGTTAATTCACCATGTTTTTATAAATGTGTATCTTGTAATGATACACTAAGTAGACTACTCGTCAAGTTGCTGGTTGTTGCAATATTATACAGATAAATATGATTGCTGACTCATCCTCTGGGTTTGATAAAAGCATGTTAGAGGCTGGTTTAGTGTAGGGGCTTGATGTACTTTGTCTACTAGCTGTGTTGGTTCTAAAATTTGCAGGGTTTACTGTTAGCTGCTCATACAGGCTGGGTTTTGATAACTTCTGTTCATACCTCTTGGCCTAATATGGTGGCTTTTACTTGGGGTATTGTATCTCTCTTGGTGAAATGCCATTTTTGCTCTTTTCCCTAGGTAACATAAAATTGCTATGCTCTAGTTGCTCAGTTACATTGTAAACTCTTAGTTTTGAGGTTTGTTAGCAACATCAGTCTTATGTTGCTGATACTATTGATTTGGTATACGTATTTGCAGCATTCACTCCTCCCTTATAACTTTGCTTAGCCTAGCTAGTTTTTCTGCTGCTACTACAGTGCATCTAAAGTGATCTTTTTAGCTGCTAAACAAAAATATACACCTATAAGCTTTGGATGTTTGGATTGCCTACCCTTCTGCTCAAACTTGATGTGCATTGGTCCTTGCAGAATACATCTTGTAGCATTTTTGTTGCTTGACATGTTGGGATTATACTTTTAATGTTTTCAACTCTGCTTGGGAGTTTTTGGGAGGAAGATTGACTTCTCCTCTGCTCTGTCTAACTATGAGATTCTGAGTCTCCTCTCCTGTTACAGCTTGGGTATTGTTTTACATACATACATACATACATACATACATATATATATATATATATATATATATATATATATATATATATATATATATTTATATATATTTATATATATGTATGTATGTATGTATGTATGTATGTATATACATATATAAGTATATACATATATATATATATGTATATACATACACATATAAGTATATACATATATACTTATGTATGTATATACATACACATATAAGTATATACATACACATATATGTATATACATATATACATATGTATATATGTATAAACATATATACATATGTATATATGTATAAACATATATATATATGTATATACATATGTATATATGTATAAATATATATATATATCACTACAAGAGCTTGAGGGCATACCGACGCTAAAATACCGACGCAAATGTCGAACGTCGGTATGTCCGTCGTAATGTTGGAGGAGACAAGTCGGGCGGGGTATTTTCAAATTTTCGTTTCCCGACGCCTATATCGATGCATATTTCGACGCATATACCGACGCATATTCCGTAGTATATACCGACGCATATTCCGTAGCATATACCGACGCATATTCCGTAGCATATACCGACGCTCGTAAGTTTTTTACAGCCGAGAGCCTATTTTCTGATTTTTTCGCAGAGAACGGCGCGTTACAGCTAGAGAAGGTCTCTTTCTCTCCCTCTCCTCTTTTTTCCTCTCTCCTCTTTTCTCCTTCTTTCTTCTTTTCTCCTCTTCTCCTTCTCCTAATATGTTCTTGCAATTGCTTTTACTTTTTAATTTAAGAATTAGGACGTTTAGGGTTTTGTGTTTTTTTGGCTCTCTATGCATGTTGAGAGCTCTCTATGTATGCATAGATCTCCTAATGCATGCATAGAGATTTTAGGGTTTTGTATTAGTTCTTTTTTTTGTGTTTAATTTACTAATTATTTTGTTTAATATTTTATTTTGCAGCTCTTTCACCTCACCAATCTTTCACCAATCCTCTCCTTCAGCTTCGCAAAAAAGAGGTAGATCCTCTTTCGATTTTTCTTGTTTATGCTATTTTCTATGAATTATTGCATCCCTGTTTTATGGTTTAGGGTTAGTTTTGGGTTCTTGTAAGCTTATACATAGGATTAATTTAATATCTATGCATAAAACCTATCATAAGCTTGCAATCTCTATGCATAGCCTTCTTGCAAGCTTTATGCATAAGCTCTATTCATAGAGCTTGCGAGCTTGTGAAATCTCTATGCATAAGCTCTATGCATAGGCTTTATGCATAGAGTTATGCATAGAGCTTATAAAATCTCTATGCATAGGTTTCTTACAAGCTTATAAAATCTCTATGCATAGGTTTCTTGAAAGCTTGCATGGACATTGTACATAGAGCTTGCGTAGCCTTCTTGTTGAAAGCTCTATGCATAGCCTTCTTGTAAAAGCTCAATGCATATGCTCTATGTATAGGCTTTATACATAGAGGTTGTAAGATTATGAAAGCTCTATACATAGGGCTTGTAAGCTTATGCAAGCTCTATACATAGAGTTTATGCATAGAGCTATATGAATCTAGCTGAATGCATGAATTAAGATCTATGCATAAAGCTTAATACATAATGTTTTATGTATAAATCTTATGGATGAGCTCTATGCATAAGGCTTCACATGCGTTATGTTTTTTTGCATAAACCTTTTTTTGATGTAGAGTGCCTTGCATGGATGGAAAGCATAAGCTTTTTGAATGTTTATACTCTCTTATACATATAACATATAAGTCTTATGCTCTGTTTTTCTATGCATAAGGTATTCTCTTTATTCATAGAGTTTATATATGTTATCAAGGTAAGATCTATTATGCATAGAGCGTGTGCATATGGCTTATGCATATGGCTTATGCATAGAGCGTATGCATAAGGCTTATGCATAGAGCGTGTGCATAAGACTTATGCATATGGCTTATGCATAAGACTTATGCATATGGCTTATGCATAGAGCTTATGCATGATAAGGCTTATACACAAGGCTTATGCATAAGACTTATGCAGTTGGCTTATGCATAGAGCTTATGCATAAGTCTTACAGTCTTATTATGCAAGCTTATACTTATACTATGCATTTAGATTTTTGCATAAGGCCTTTATAAATAGCTATTTATGAATAGAGATAGCTTCTCTCTCCATCCTTGTTCAAATTCGAGTTAATTGTGTATGGAGAGGAGATAAGCTAATGTATGAGTTATTTTTAAAATCTCCCTCAACGGCTGGGGAAAAGAAGCCCGTTTGATGCTTTTTTAAATATTTGTCAAGTCTCCCTCAACGGCTGGGGAAAAGAAGCCCGTTTGACGCTTTAAATGTTATTTTTTAAAATCTCCCTCGCGGCTGGGGAAAAGAAGCCCTGTTTTATGGTTTGCATAGTGCTTTGTGTAATGCATAATGATTTGTGTTTAATGAGCTGCATATACATGTTATCCTGCTAGATGGAGCCTCTCAATCTTGAAGAGAGAATAGCGTGTCCATGCATGCGATGTAAGTACCAAATCTTTCGAAAACGAAGGATTTGCAACCAGCATGTTCATGACGCTGGCATATTTCCAATGGAGCGCTTGCAAAATTTGCGGTTTCAATCGTACAACTAAGCAAGTGTGCAGCCGCATCTTGATAACATTGCGCCTATGAATTCTCGTCCCCAACAAAGGATGAGGATATCGCAGGAGGGAGTGACAGATGGAGCTCAATTAACAGCACCCGAGGGAATGGAAGAAAGTCAGGAAATGGAAGAAGGTCCAATGGAAGAAATGTTGGATGCCTTCATCGAGCAACAAGAAGCTCTCTTCGAGGAGCATGAACATGAAGATCATCAACCACGACATTCTCAACGGTCAAATTATGAACCAGAGGAAGAGGCCATGCGTAAACTTGCACGCCTTCCATTATACAATGGTGCCAACATATCTGTATTGCGTGCATCTCTTACAATGCTAAATTTGCAGTCAATTTTTGGATGGTCTAATACAAGTGTTGTTGAAATTTGAGCTAAATGATGAGCTATGGTGGATCAAACACTAGAATCAACATAATTAACAAAGTGATTAGCAAGTGATTAAGACGTAATTAGTGAATAATTAGCACATAGATTAATGTAGGCATGGATACTCAAAAACCAGCAAATTCTCATTAGGGCTATGCCTCAATTTATAGTGTTTACATCACGCATCAAATCCCCTTGATTTCTCCATGATTCACTCCCTGAATATCTCCACCTCTTGTCTGATTCTCTCCACCTCTTCTCTTTTCCCTGAATATCTCCCAGAATATCTCCACACTCCTAAATTCCCTCATGCTACCCATTATTCTCTCCCAGTAGATTCTCCTAACCTTTTCATAGGTTCTTTCACTATTACATCTCCTCTTTTACAGCCTCTATCCAAGAGCTTGTTCCCACACACACCCTTTTCACTTGTATATTTCAACACCTCCCCTCAAGTGAATAATCCTAACACACCTGGACCCTGTATCAAGTTTCCCTCTTACTTGATAGCCCGCGAGACCAGTGCCTCAAGTCCCTAAACTCCATAGTCCTTGACACTCTCTCTCTCTCTATGTGTCCAAGGCTACTATAAGTGCCCGCGACCTTGACTAAAGTGCTCACACATACAACTACCACTTGGCCTACATCATCGGTGGCTCAGAGGTGGTTTTACTTTGTTGGGGCAGGTTACATTGGGTTGTGGGTTCTCTCTCTCTCTCTCTCTCAGAAAAGATGATCCGACTGCACTTCTCTTGGAGCCTCCATGAAGTTTGCCGATGTCGTTCCCTCTTCACTGGGTTTGCTGTAGCAGTCTCTCGCCATGTGTCCTGGCTTTCCACATTTGTGGCAAGTGAAGGTCCTCCCTCCTACTCTGCCTATTCCTCGTCCTCGTCCTCGAGAGAATCCTCCTCGGGTGAAGAATGCTTTTTCCTCTCCTGCTGTTGAGTCGAGCTCTTTCTTCTCTTTGCCTCTGCTCTCTTGCTCTAGTAGAGCTGCTTCTATCTCATGTATCTTCAGTTCAGGTACATTCTTTAGTGTTGCTACAATGTTTTCATAATCTCCTTTGTCCACACTCTTCAAAAGTACAGCTAATGCTTCATCATCTTCTACCTTTTTGCCAATAGCTGCCAGCTGTTGCTTAATGCTTTTATATTTGTTCAAGTGTGTGATTAAAGGTTCACTTTCCTTCATGTCCAATTTGTAAAATTGCATTAATAGATTTATCTTGGAATTTTTTGCTTGTGTACCAAATAATTTATTGAGTTCATCCCATGCATCTTTTGCCCACTGTATCCCTGTGATATGATGAATGATCTCATCATTTAAACTGAGTGCAATAAGCCCCAATGCTTTTTCATTCCTACTCTTCCACTCATTTTCCCCTCTCTCTGGGCATTCATCTCTCCCTTCAACTAATCCCCACAGATTTTTCCTCATCAGCAAATACATGGTTTTTGTTTGCCATGTATAAAACTGTTCTCCATTAAATTTGGCTATTTCCTGTGCTGAATTCATGGTGATGTGAAGGGGGTCTTACCTCTTGATCCAAATTCAAGATTCAAGGGCAGTGTCTACTCTTTTACAACTCAATCTGGTGTTTAATAGATGATTACAACAATTTTATCAGCATAAAATCACCAGAAATTACATTAAATTGAGAGTAACCAATTTGTACGGGATGGTTGGAGTATCAAACCAACTCCGATTTGCAATCTGAAGCTTTAGGGATCTGTATCAGATACCTAATGGTTAATTTGAACCCTCAATTGCACCAAAGTACAGTGATTAGCACTGATTAATCACTGATTAGCAAATTAATGCTCTGGTTTGTGTGCAGAAAACAGAGTATGCGGGGAGCTCAGATCTGGTGCCTTCCACTTCAAATGAGCTCAAATGCTTTCAAAGGCATCAATAGCAATGAGTCTAGTAGAGGATTAAGCCAAGAAACACAAGATTTGACTAAATAATGAAAGCTTAATCTCTGTTTTACCAAAGTCACCTGCAGATTTGATGAAGAGCTTGGATCTCTCTGTAGACTTGATGAAATTGATTTCTGTCTTCACCAGCTTGTAGAGCATGCTTGAAAACCCCTGGGGCTAAGAGGAATTAGCTCAATTTGATTTGATGAGCTCAAGATCTGCAGAATACTCAGAAAAATCAGCGCTGAAGAAAACGGCGATTTCTCCTAAACGCCTTCGTGTTTTGCTGCGCCGTTTGATGTGCTTGTAGCTAGATGTGTTGGCTAGCTTGTGTTAAGAGGGCAAGGCCTAATTTTGACTGTGCATGGAGAATAGAGTCCTCCACTGGCTGGGGGTGAAGGGGAAGAGTGAAAACTCACTAAAAACTAATTTTTTTTGCTAATTACTTACTAATCTTGATTAATTCACTAATGGGCTCATAAATCTGGTTGATTCTAGGCATGGCTCTGATACCATGTTGAAATTTGAGCTAAATGATGAGCTATGGTGGATCAAACACTAGAATCAACATAATTAACAAAGTGATTAGCAAGTGATTAAGACGTAATTAGTGAATAATTAGCACATAGATTAATGTAGGCATGGATACTCAAAAACCAGCAAATTCTCATTAGGGCTATGCCTCAATTTATAGTGTTTACATCAAGCATCAAATCCCCTTGATTTCTCCATGATTCACTCCCTGAATATCTCCACCTCTTGCTTGATTCTCTCCACCTCTTCTCTTTTCCCTGAATATCTCCCAGAATATCTCCACACTCCTAAATTCCCTCATGCTACCCATTATTCTCTCCCAGTAGATTCTCCTAACCTTTTCACAGGTTCTTTCACTATTACATCTCCTCTTTTACAGCCTCTATCCAAGAGCTTGTTCCCACACACACCCTTTTCACTTGTATATTTCAACAAGTGTCACTGAACTATTCAAGTAAGGACTTTTTTTGGAGATTACACCTACTGTTGAAATGATAAATTATCAACTTGTATTTGAGAAAATCTTAATAGTAACGATCAGATATTGCCATACTTGCAGGCTTTTGAAAGATCAGATATTGCCCCCTGGCAACGAGATGCCTCCATCTCGTGTAGATGCGAAGAAGTTATTGAAATCCATGGGCATGGATTACAATAATATTCATGCTTGTCGCAATGATTGTTGCCTCTTCCGCCATGAATATGAGCATTCGACAATTGTGCACTATACAGTTTCATGACTCTGTCATGACTAAATGGGATCAGCAAGACAAGGGGAAGAAAAATTATATAAATACAAAGATAAAGCAAGAGTTTCAGCCATCTCTGACCCTATGAATGTCGTCTCTAATGAGTGGATACAGTATACAGCTCGCATTTTGATGGGGCATCGTAGGTCAGAGGCGAGGGACGCATTTAGAGAGGGGAAAGAGAAACCTGTTTGGCTAGATGACAGGGAGTGGGCAGCCATTGCTCAGGAGCTCACCGAGACACCAGAGAGGTTTCAACAACAAAGAGAGGCAGCAAGGGCAAGACTCCAAACAGTAGGGGCTTCTCATCTTGGGAGTGGTGGTTACAAAACCATGCGCCATGAATTCGTAAGTGTTTGTAGCAATTTTATTTATGTAAATGTATGTATGTGGGCTAAATGTTGATTTCTAAAAGTTATAATTGTTAATCGTTTGTGCAGGAGTTGGCCATGAATCGCCCACCAAGTAGGCGAGAGGAGAAGTACGCTCACAAACATGGCCTTGTGGCCTTGTTTGAGATGCTTGAAGGAGAAGGAGAGACCGTCAATTGGGAGGCATTACCATGATGTAAGATGACCTTCAAACTAATGAAATATGATCAAAACATTCTTGAGTATTAATGTTTAATTTAATTTCTTGTTTGTCGATCAGGAAAATAAAAAAACGAGCACGGTTGTTTTTGTGCTCTATTTTAGACAGAATGGTGCTGTCTGTTTGCTGTTGTTGATCTTGCTCATTGCAGGCAGCTAGGCAACAGCCAGGCAGCACTATTCTGCCCAAAAAAAATTTCTGCTCTACAGCGTCGGTATATTCCCCGGTACTGACGTCGGTATATGCATTGGTATATATCTCGGTATTTAAGTCGGTATACACCCCGGTATTCACCCCGGTATATAAACATGGTATATGCACCGGTATAGACGCCGGTTTAGGCGTCGGTATTACCCCCGGTGAGCGTCGGTATAGATAACGGTATAGGCGCCGGTATTGTTACCCGACGCTTATACCGACGCTGTGGTTCCGACGCTTATACCGGCGTTTATACCGATGACGGGGCTTTTTTAGACCCCGTTAAATAGCGCCAGTATAAGCGCCGGTATTAGGCTAACATGTAGTAGTGTATATATATATGTATATACATATGTATATATGTATAAACATATATATATATATATATATATATGTATAAACATATATATATATATATATACATACATACATACATACATACATACATATATATATATGTATGTATGTATGTATATACATATATAAGTATATACATATGTATATATGTATATACATAAATATACATATATAAGTATATACATATATATATATGTATATACATACACATATAAGTATATACATATATACATATGTATATATATATATATATGTATATACATATGTATATATGTATAAACATATATATATATATATATATATATGTATAAACATATATATATATATATATATATGTATGTATGTATGTATGTATATGTATATACATATATACATATATGTATATATGTATATACAACACATGTGTTGTATGTAGGATGTAGGATATAGGATATACATACATACATACAACACGTGTATATGTACATATATACACACACACATATACATGTGTGTGTGTGTATGTACATGCATATATACATGTATATATATGCATATATACATACATACATACATACATACATACATACATATATACAATACATGTGTGTATATACATATATATGCTACAGATCAGCTCCACGTCGTCTCCACGTGCAAGTCGCTATGTGCCGCTCCAGTTCTCCATGTGGCAGCAATGTTTGGCCACCACGTGGCAGCTCTGAAATAAGGAATGTAATAGATTTGAAGGTTGAAGCCGATATAGGAGGCCCTTAAAACTATGAATGGACCAAGAATCAAATGGGACGCGTGTGCATCCAAGGTGGCCACCATTACGTATTGAACTTTCATGCATGCACGTTTAAATTCTTGCATTGCCTTACATTTTGTACACTGAGAGTTTCATCTTTGAGATGATGGCAAGCGACCCTTTGAGCAAGCTAATCAGGCGAGCAGAGGTCTTTCGCGATGTCCTGGTAAAAGCTTCTGTAGAAGCTACAGGCTATGGAAAAACAAAGGGGCCGATACACAATGAGGCAGTCCAAGCTTTCTCAGGCAGCGGCCTGCTCGAAGACCTCTTTGAACAGGAAACCCTCAATTTTGCAGAGGAAGACGAAAACCTAAAAGACGTGGACATGGAGCTGATGACGAGAGTTGAACACGAGCACCCAAGCGATGTTGCAGAAGAAGCTTTGCTCCAAGAGCTCTTCTTCCCTGCAAGTAAAGAGGTCCGGTTGCTTCCTTCTGATAGCAGACATGCAGGTAGGGTTTTCAAAGCCCCAATTTCTTAAAGAATCGAATCATGAAACCCTAACTTCTGGAGCCCTAGTTATTGAGGCATCCTGAAGTTTTTGAAACCTTAATTCGTGAGATCCTGACTCCTGGAACCCTAATTTCTGAGATCCTAAAGTGTTTGACTTCTGGAAGTCTACTTTCTGAAGCCCTAACTTATGAACTGTAACCTAACCTAATCCATGAAATCTCAAGGTCTTAATCCCTCGCTTTCTCCCTTGCATCGTGCAGATTCTCTCCTTGACAGGAACACTGTTTGCCTGACTGTGAATGTGGGAAAGCTACGGTTTTGTCAGTCTGCGAGAAATCCTAGCTATAGATTGGCCATGGAATCCGTAATGGATGCAGCAACATCTTCATGCTTGCTCACCCTCATTTTCCCTGCCATTGCAGCAGAAAGAGAAGAAGTGGGATGCTCCACTGAGCAATGCATCTCCATCATGCCCATCAAAGTAAGCAGGGATGAGGTCTTTTTTGAGCACCAGTCCCAGCTGTTCTGGAGGCTTCCTCCAGATCAGCCCCTCTCCAACATATGGAGTGCACAACAGATGATGAAGGCAACTATTGAAGTCACAGCTCAAGGTGGAGAGACGCTGCATGGCAGTGCCTACCTTTCTCTTCAGAACGTTGTGAAGTCGATGCTTTCTACCCTCCACTCAAACATGGTTTTGGTCAGCTTGGAGAAAGGCTCCCAAAATAGTAGCACCCAGGCTTCTAATATCAGTAAGCAGGAGCAGGGGAGCAGTCTACGGAGCTATCACAAACTCAAAGTGAAAGAAAGCTGTGTGAGGCAGAAATGGAGTGGACAAAAACCTTTGGCCATACTTGAAATAGGACTAAAACTTGTACATGGTTTACATGATGACTGTGCCGCAATACCAAAGAACTTGTCTTGTCAAACAGAGGTATAGACATAAAAGTGCCACCGCCATGTTGATGCTGTGTAATACATACATCATATCAAAGTCTGATTGCAAGTTGAAAAAGCAAGCTCAAATGCACTAAAGTTGCCCATATACCCATATGAGACTATGGGCTGCTGCCTGCAATGGCAGCCTGACTCTCTGATCGCTAGCACAATGGCCTGTCAGCTATGAAAAACATTTAAAAGAAGAAGGCTAATAAAATGTTGGTCTTTTGCACAACATATGAGGGGGTGTCTCTGCTTAGATGCCTAGTCGGACATGATCTTGCTGTTCAGGATGTCGGCAGCACTATGTAGCCATCTGATTGCTTGTGCATTCAGATGGCTGCACCCTGTCTGGCCACCCTAATGCAGGTTGATATTGACATTGGCTGATGTATCTCTTGTTTCATGATTGGCAGGAATCCTGGCTTTATGTTTATCTTCACAATGGTGTATCTGTAACAAAATCGGATACTCTTAATGGGAGAAGTAAATCCTTGTTGATGCTAGTTGTCAAGTCTGGTAATCACTCCATTCTTCGGCTTTTCTGCATGGCCAGTTCTCACGCAAATGTGTATCCTCGGCCAAGGGTGTCGGTGCGAAATCTTGCTGATGCCTTGTTGAAAGCCCCAGACCAAACAAAGAGAGCCATTGTTTTCATAGAGATATGGTGCAATCATAACGGCTCATTAAGACTGAGAAGTGGACTTGAAAATCTCAGTGGACTGGTAAAAGTCCCACTTTCTGCAATAGGTGACAAGAAAAAAGGCCCTTACAGTTATGTTGCAGATGGAACTTTCTCATTGTGGCACCCTCGGAGTGATGCAGAGGGGGCAAAGGTGAGAGTCACAATATACATGGGTTCGAAGGCAGAGATGCTGAGAATTCTCGAAGAAACTCGGTCTGCTGTAATAATACAAAGGCATAGTAGAATGCTTTTGGAAAGAATACAGAAAGTAAAGTCAAGAAGAAGAAAGCTTTCTGAGAACAGTGATTGCCTGTCAATACATGTAAGTTCTTACTTGCTATGGTGCTCTCATGTAGGTGCTTTTTTAGTTCTTTAGATTTAATAGGTATTAGGGTTTGAAACCACGCCCTCTTTTGTGCAGAGTGCTGCGATAGCCACTTGTGCAAGGGGTCGTGCTGGTGTGCTCTTGTAGGTACTTTTAATGTTAGTCATTTTAAATTTTCTTGTTTTAGAAAGACAAAATACGTCTCTGGAATGCAGCTCCCCGGACTGCTGAATGCGGCCCTCTGTGTGCACCTCTCACCTGCCTCCCTCCTACTCACTTCTTCACCCCCCTCTTGCTGCGCCTTTCCAGCCTGCTTCCCCTGCCCGCATGCCCTATCTCCCCTCCCTCCCCTGGTCCCGTTGGAGAGGAGAGAGACTATGAAGTGGTGGCAGCATGGGGTGATTTGGTGTGGGAAGTAGTGCCATGTGTCCCCTGAGTTGGCCCCCTGAGTCATAAGGTGTTTTCCTACACCCAAAGCCCCAAATTTTGGGGCTTTTGAGTTTTGTCGCCTGAGAGGGTGGACATTTGGTGTCCGCTCGGACAAAACTTTGTCTGTCCAAAAATTTAGTGTTGTGCGAACAGGCAACCATTCAATATGAATTAAGGTTTTAAACTAAGTACTTGTCACTTGCTAAACCCGTCAAATGTCCCGTCAGACAAACAAGTGATGCAACACACTCATTGTCACCATTTGGCAACCCAATTGGTCCACCCGTGCTTTCTCATTATGTATGTACATTGGACTGGCGTCTATGGCAGTTGCATATGTCGGGGATTGATGCCACTCATGTGATATTGTGGACTTGGCTTTCCTCTTGGGACTTGTGCCTGTGTGTACATGCCCGGAAATGCCTGGAGGATTGGTGTTCCATTGGGTCTAGTACCTCGTGTACTTGCTTGGAGCACGTCTATTTTGGTATAGTTTCATGAACGGGGATTGTCCATACCAATGCTGCATTGCATAGCTTCTTTATGTGCTTGCTTGCAATTGAAATTGCATGCTGTTTTCATACTTGCTTGATCAATGTGTAGTTCTAGGTAAGGGAACGTCCGCCCGTGAACCATGCGTGTGAAATTGTCTGCTATCATGGTTATGTGGCATGTGACAGGTGGTAAGTATTGGCCATAAACCTAGCCTTAGGAATTAGCACTAATTTATAAGTGAGTGTGTACACACTTGATTAAGTTTTGGGCAACCAAAACTCACTTATAAATTATGACCAGCCCTGTGTTCGCACACACTGATGTCCCGAGGTGGACAAACCTGATGCCCACCGCCCAGACCTTATCTCCTTTGTACAAAGGGAGCAACCAGCCATGTGCACTACAAGGCACTTGTCCTCTCTACCTGACACCTAGAGTGGACAACTCACCATCTCTCTTCCCTCTTTCTCTAGAGGTAGACGTCCCCTTCCTGAGGCCTTTTTGGTTGTATTTTCTGCACTTTCTCCTTTCCAACTCTATATCCAAGCTTGCTAGTGTGTTTTCCAAGCTTCCAAGAGTGTTTTCAGGTGATGTTCACTCTCCCACACACTTCCAATGACTGAAATTCAGCAAAATAGCTTTTATTTTTGCTGTAATTTTTGGTCTTTTTGTTGAAAACCCTAACTTTAGCCTTTCTTTCTCAAGTTGAACCATGGGAAAGCTTTCCCAGGGTTCCCATCATCCTTTTGAAGACTTTTGTCGCGAAGAATCGCGACAAATTGAAGATTTTAACACTCCAAATGCTTCCATCATGAAGACTTGTGCTGTCACTGGAGGTAAATAACATGGTCTTATTGGTAATAGTTACGTTGTGTCGTTTGGAGATATGAGTCTAATTGGATGGAGGATTGGGAGTTACAATCATTTCAAAACAAACAACTAGGAAAGGAGGATTGATGAACTGGCAAGCAACACTATTCAACATAAGAATGATGGATCAGAGGACAGTGGAACCCTTGGGGATAATAAAAGATCAGGAGATGCTAGTGGCGGGATGCAAATTCCCCGTCTCGTTTGTGATGCTGAGGATGGAGTCAATAAAGGGCTCCTATCCAATGCTTTTGGGTAGGCCATGGCTATAGGATGGCAAGATAAAACAAGACTTGGTAAGGGACACTATCTCCATTAGAAGGGGTAAGAAGAAGACAAGGATTCAGTCCGAAGGGGCACACCTGTCAAGTAGCCGGTGCAACCATTGTATGCGGAAGGATTGAACTTGATGGACAAAGTGGATGATGATGAGGAAGAGAGGATCCTAAGGGAAAATCCTCATTTGGTCACATTGTTCATGGTGGATGTGGGAAAAATAGTAGCTCAGTACATTGCACCCACACCTCTACACAAAAGGTCTATAGAGGACAATTAAGAGACTTCTTAGAATAGTCAGAAGAACAGAGAAAGTCCATAGGAGAAGGTCGGGCCTAACGACCACATGGAAGAAATAGCAGAACCGGAACAATCCTTGTCAATAGATGAGTGAAAAAGTTGGAAAATGAGAAGCTGTAGGAGAAATTGAGTTGTAAGCCAGTTAGTGTTACGACCCTATGTTTTTCCCTCTGGACAACAAGCAGGTGGGCACGGGCATGGGATGGACAGTGTGAATAGGCATCAGTTTGGATATGAAAAGGAAACCCATGTGTGGCTAGCCCAAGTGTGAAAGGGGACAAAGGGAGTTTTGAGTTTATAAGGTTTTAAAACCTTAGATGACTTTTTTGTTTTTCTTTTTGAAGTATGCGTTTTTGCTATGTTGCTTTTGGCTTTTTGGAGAAAAGCGAAGTAAATCGCATCCTGGTTATAAAAGTGAAGGGGGCGGAGATTCTTGTGTGGTCATCATCGAGTGGCACGTGGTATATACGGGCGCTTCACCTTGGACCTGGCGGTTGTGCGTATGGGCTGTAGCCAGCAAAGGGGCGCCAGGCGGCTGTGCGTATGGGCTATAGCCAGCAATCGGCAACCAGGCGGGTAGCAACGGGCAGCCAGGCGGGTGTCAGGTGGGAGGCTCTCTACGCCAGGTGGTTGCGTGTATGGGCTTCAGCCAGCACAACGGGCGCCAGGCGGGAGACCCTCTACAACCAGTCGGGCAGCCAGGCAGGCTGCATGTGTGGAAGCAGCTAGCGTAGGTCTCTCTCTCTCTCTTTTGGAAGGGGCGGAGGACTGCAGGCGGCCGGCCACAGAACGCTTGACTCTTGGAAGGATGGCGGAATCGTATGCAGGTCGCCATGTGGATTCTGGAGCGAAGTCGTCATGTGGTCGTGGTGTGGTACGTACGGGCACTGCTGCACGCATGGGCTACAGCCACGCGGGAGGCTCTTTGTAGCATGGGCGTCAGGCTACGTGTACGGGTGACCAGGCGGCTGTGCTACGGGCAACTAGGCGGGCTACAGTCAGCTACCTACGGGCGCCAGGCGGGTGTCAGGTGGGAGGCTCTCTACGCCAGGTGGCTGCACGTATGGGCTTCAGCCAGCAACGGGCGCCAGGCGGGAGACTCTCTACAGCCAGGAGGACTGTAGGCGGCCATAGAGGCGCAAGGGCTGAACAGCACGCTTGACTCTCTCTCTCTCTCCTGGAAGGAGGTGAGCTGAAGGAGGCGCCAAATTCAGAGTGCAGTCTTCTTCTTCATTTTCTCTTTGCGAGTAGAGGAGTGCACGGCCGATGATGGAAGCAGGGCTGGAGACTAGAGATCAGTTTCTCTTTCTCTCTCTCTCTCTCTCTTTCTCAGTGGATTACAGGCCCTAGTGCGTGGATATTGTTCTCTCTCTCATCGTGGATTGCAGGCCTTGTTTATGGGATTGGGATACAGAGGATCAAGCTAAGATGCACATGATGTTGTTCTTGGAAGAGATGTGTTGTTGCTCTTCGTCTTGGACTTATGTGTATTCAGGGATTGCTTGACACGTCCTCTATCTTTCTCTCTCTGCTTGGATGGTATATCTGTCATGGAAACAGGACATTGGTTTTCGAGAGGAAACAGGACTTTGGTATCGAGGAAACAGGCCTATGGTTATGGGATACAGGTCTTTGGTTTCATGTAGAAAGCATGTCTTTGGATTCATGTGAACAGGTTGTAGTCTTCTCGAGGTTACATGCAAGCTTTGACTTTAGGGAAGGACATGTGGTTTGGTACAACCCTACTGCTGTTTGGGAAAGGGTTTGTGGGATCCATGATGGAGAATACCTTTTCAAGCAGGGAGGTGTTGTACAGGTGTGCCTTCTCTATGGAATGCTTTGCTCTAATAACAAGAGTTCTTAATTGAAAGTCCTGGGTGAAAGCTTTGAGGGATCCTATTGGTAGAGGATTCTACAAGTTGTAATTTGTACTCAAATTTTGATCAAGTAAAGAAATACCGCAAGGGGCGCCACTGCGTTTTGTGGCCAATCGGTGTCCTTGTACTATTTGCAGGAGCACTCTAGCTCCCCTTGTTTGTTTCCTTTTCTAGGTCCCCATGGGTGATGAAGTGTTTGTTTCACCGCCCGTCAAATTTTTGAAGGCTGGTTTCATGGTTCCGTTGCCGGGGCATCGTCGACTTTCTCAAGGAGGCGAGCCCGTGGTTGTCACATCAAAAGCTTCAACATGTGGAAGGTGAAAAGGAAGTGCAAGAGACAGTGTGTCTTTCCCTATATGAGGTGAAGAGCAAAAGCTGAGGATGAAGCTCAGGAGAAAAGACACCAAGGACAAGAAGTAGTTGGCCAGGAACAAGAAGCAGTTGAAGTGTTATGGTGCAAAACATGGGTTGAAGGCTATGGCTTTCGACAGTTTGTCACCGGTCGTATCTTCATAGAGGCTTCATGGGTTCGAAAGGCAGCTTCTTTCTATGTTTAGCAGTGGTGATCTACTATGCTTCATTGGGACTTGTGCTTGCCACTTGGGTGGAGTGCAAGCAGGTTTTCGGTGCATGTGGATGTATCAGATGAGGCTCAGACAGAAGCGGAAGAACTTGATGAGGTTCTTATTCCCGAGCAGATACTGGCGGAGGCTTGCCACCTGTTGAAGAAAAACCTCCTCCTCTCTTTTTGGTGAAAGAACCTTGAATAGCCGTGCATCTCTCCCAACATCTCACCCTCAAGTTTCTTGTGAATAACAAAGAATTGATTCAGATATTGGATATTTGGGAACAACAATTTGATTCAAGCATTGGATTTTGGTACTAGCTCGGTGTAATTCTTGAGCTCGGCATCAGTTATCGGCCCGATCTCGACATCAACACTTTTGTTTGATATTGTATTCATTCATTGTATTGGTCCTGGCTTGGAAAAGCATGTGGATTGTTCCTGAAATAAATTCCTGAAGAGGGGGCAGGGCTTGTTCCCCGCTCAACATGGTGTACTGTGTGAAACCTCGTATTCCCATCTCTTTTTTTTTCATGAAATGGTGTTTTATATTCGTGAAATGAAGAGATCTTCCATGCGGACGAGTTTGTTCGAGATTTAGATACGGCCTTTGCACATGTTCGGAAGGCTATTGGGACATTTGAAGCGCAGCAAAAGAAAGCTGCAGATAAGCACAAAAGGAAGGTCACTTTTGAAGAAGGGGATTGGGTGTTATTGTGATTTGAAAAAGCAAGACTTAGAAAATCAAAAGCTAATAAGCTCAAGGAACCCAAGCTTGCTCTCGGATATTATGGACCTTTTTAGGTTACCAAGAAGATCAACGATGTATGTTATTGTTTGGACCTTCCATGTCAGTTTATTGAAGCCATATAGAGTACTGCCCCTAGAGGAGCCTGTATTGGAGGATCCACTAGAAGTGGAAGAATAAGAAGAAATCTTATAGCCGGAACAGATTGTATTCCATTCCGTGAGAAAAAGAGGAAGGACAGTGGTCAGGAAATTCCTCTCGAAGTTTAAGAACTATTCGCCTATGGATGTGAAATGGATGCTAGAAGAGTACTTCAAGGACTACCCAGATGTTTTTGAGCTTATGAGGAAGCAGTTGGTCCATATGTATTTGAAGTACATGCTTGAAATGTCTTTTGATAAAGATAGATTTAAGAGGGAGGGATTATAGCCCTAACCCTCTTCATTGTATAAATTTATATTGAAATGGAATTGATCATTATCTTGCTTATGTAATGGTCTTGATTGGATATGCTATAGTTTGGATGGCACCGATGCTAGAAAGCCCAAGGAGCAAGATTTGTATATGGGAGGTAACGATACCAGAAGACCCATTGGACGGCAATGATGCCAGATATATTCGACATTCACAGTGAGGCGGTCATTGCGACCAAATGGCCTAGATGATTGTATTGGACATTCGCAGTCGGGTGGTCATTGCGACCATATTGGATTTCGTAGTCGGGCGGTCATTGCGATCGGATGGCCCAGATGACTGTATTGGATTTCATAGTTGGGCGGTCAATGCAACGAGATGGCCCAGATGACTATTCATGAGCTCTCGGGAGGTCCTAGTGACCAGATGGCCTTGAGGGTAGACTGAGCGGTCCTAGACCAGATGGCTCAGCATGGTTTCGATGAAACTAGATAGGACAATCCATGAACAGGATGATCATTACTTGTGCATTGCATACTGATGTATGCTTGAATTTCTTTGACTTTGTGTGTTGTTTTTGATGTGTGGACAATGCTTGGATTTATGGCATGTGATAGTCCGCTAGGCTCCAGACTACCTGGCTAGTACCTAGAATACCCAGTAGATGCGAATGATGCATACTTATTTGTTGACTAGCTTGTGTCTAGTTTTTGCAGAAGGTGAGTATGCATTTATTATATCTAATCCCTGTTATAGGCTATGAAGAACATGTACCATCAAGAACAAGGACATCGGTCAAAGAAAGGCATAAAGATCTTGCCAAAGGAGCAGAAGACACCACATATATGAGGAAAGACTAGATGCATAAGAGCACGAGATGGGGCTAGTACCACGATCATATGTATACCACAATTGAGGAGGGAATGTAACTACTTCGTCCTCCATGCTCTTGTCACATAATAGAACTCATGCCCGAACACATGAACATCATGATGTACACATGGAAACAGGGTTCCTAAAGTTGGAATTGGAAAAAGCACCCGTCTTGGTCAAAAGCCAGGAAAAAGCAAAAGTCAAACTTTATTGACCAAAAAGCTGAGGGCACCCTTGGAAAGAAGACATCGAACTGGATCAAAAAGCTAAAAGCCGCTTTTTGAAAAAGCTCCTCCAGGGCCAAAAAGCAAGGTCCTAAAGATTGTAAAAGCAAATCATGAACTTCAAAATAGTATTTAAAAGAAAAGCAAAAGCAAGGAGGCAAAGCAAAAGCTAGAAGATAAAGCAAAAGCAAAGTATGTCAAAAGCATGGTCCCCCATCAAGTATATAGGAAGCTTGTACCCTCATGGTGGAACATAGAAACTTTTGGAGCTTGACCTTGTGGAGAGCAAGAGGAGTCTTGAGCAACGTCATCATCCTCCCTCTCTACTTCCTAAGCGCCATCCAAATCCCCTAACTCCGCCCCAACCATTGTTGCAGAGCCACTGTTGCCTCTGCGTTGCCCTGTGAAGAAGTGCCACTGCCCAGAGCCTATCTCCGCCGCCTGCCCCGCGAGCGTTGCCACTGCCCCGAGTTGATTTCCGCCGCCTGCCAAACCACTGGCGCCTCCGTTGCCCTAGAGCCGGCATTTCAGCTGCCTGTTTCCCGGATTTTCGCTGCTGTGTGCTCCTCCTGAGCCGCATGTTTTTGTCCTTTGCTGCCCCCAATAGCACCACCTGAACTAAGTGTCAACCGCCTTCTTTTGGAGGGCTGCCACCTGTTGAAGAAAAACCTCCACCTCTCTTTTTGGTGAAAGAACCTTGAACAGCCGTGCATCTCTCCCAACATCTCACCCTCAAGTTTCTTGTGAATAACAAAGAATTGATTCAGATATTGGATATTTGGGAACAACAATTTGATTCAAACATTGGATTTTGGTACTAGCTCGGTGTAATTCTTGAGCTCGGCATCAGTTATCGGCCCGATCTCGACATCAACACTTTTGTTTGATATTGTATTCATTCATTGTATTGGTCCTGGCTTGGAAAAGCCTGTGGATTGTTCTTGAAATAAATTCCTGAAGAGGGGGCAGGGCTTGTTCCCCGCTCAACGTGGTGTACTGTGTGAAACGCCTTATTCCCATCTCTTTTTTTTTCGTGAAATGGTGTTTTATATTATATGTAAAATGTACATCAGCCACATGGCTCACACAGAACCTATGGCCCCAAACAAAACCCCCAAAAAAGATCCTCTAAAGGATCATGACCATGCAAACTTGTACACTAATAAGAAAGCCTCCTAGCCAAATAAGCATCCCAGATAAAAGCATCAAAGATGAGCCAGCCGAGATGCCGTAGACCATAACGAAATAACATCTGCATCTAGTAGCTGAGCTGAGAGAAGAGAAGAAAACTGCCAAAGCAGCAAACCACGGATACGTAGAATGTGCCCATGTATTCCAGACAAGGAATCAAAAATGAACCCATTCCGTGTAGTCCAAATATGCCAAAGTCCTGTCCATCTAAGGAAATGGAATATCACAAGGTGACTGTATGAAATAATGACTTGAGGACAAATCCCAAATATCCACTGATGAGCCGAAACAGTAGACCTCTCTATTGCCTCCCAAACGCGAGAGACAAAAGACCAAATCTGACGGGCCACTGGACAACTCATGAACAGATGCATAACTGTTTCAGTGCATGTCGTGCAGAAGAAGCAAGAGGCTAGTGTAATTTTACGACGGCTCAGCTGATCCCGTGTAGGTAACCGTCCCACCAACATCCTCCAAATGAAAACCTTCTTGGTAAGGGAGTTTAGACTGCCAACCACGCATAAGAGTTTTCTGCCACCATGATTTAGACTTGTGCAATCCCCCACACCTTATTGGCCTTGGCTGAAACCCAATCTTTCTCTGATACAAGCTTATGATAGACCTGGTTAGCTGAGAGTGATATCAAGTCACCATATTTACATAGTGCCCAATCAAGCCAAGGCTGATCTGTAGATGGCCGAGGCAATGGAGTAAAAGGCTCAACTGCATGCATGATGTCAACCCATAGTGGCTGAAATGTCCGAGGAACCCTAAAGTGCTGCCGAATACGACGAAACGAATATGGCTTGTCACGACCAGGTATCACAGCATCTCGGATTCTAACCAAGCCTAGCCTGACCATGCGGTTGAGTCGTATGCGTGAAGCATCTCTGTCTGGCCAAACAATGACACGCGACTCCACAAACGTTTCGAACTGCAAAGAGTTCAAAAGTAGTCTTTCATGACCAGGATCCCACCGAGCCAACAGTAGAACTTCATGCCAAGAAAGGAGAATATGCGATAAAATGTGTGATGAACGAATACGGACAGGATGAGTCGCATTCACAATGTCCCACCATGAAGCCTGCACACGTGTCCGCCCACGTGACAATCCCTCCAACTCAATCAAGTCACGAGCCATGAATACCCAAGGCTGCTCCTGCAAACACATATCCTGAAAAAGCGCCCACCTACGCGCCACCATATTCAAGCGGACATCCAGTAAAGCAGCCCCACCCATTCTTTTGGGCGTCATAATGTGATTCCAAGCTATCCATGTTTGACCCATAATATTTCCTTGCCTCTTCCACAGCATAAACCGAATGGGAGCAACCAAACGGATGAGAGATTTGTGCGTCCAAGGTAGCAAAGGCAAAAAATAGGAAATCATGCTAAGCATAATAACCTGAGCTACCTTAACCCTCACATGCATAGGCCACCCTTGAGCTTTCCAATACACAAATTTATCGGAGATCCGAGCAGAAATCCAAGCAAGAAGCGCTTGGGGGTCCACATCCACACCCACCGGATATCCAAGATGACGAACAATGTCTTCTATATGCACCACACGGCCTTGCCACCCTAATGCCTCAAGATCAAATTCCGTGCATACAATGAGGGCTGATTTTGTTGAATTTATTTTCAGCTCAGAAGCCAATGCAAAATTATTCCAAGCTTCCATTGCTCGATCTATATTGGCTTTTTCGGCCCTGAGAAACATAAAAGTGTCATCCGCAAGGGCTTGAGCAACCAATTGCTTGCCATGAGGGAGATGCAAACCAACCACTTCACCATGCGATGCCATAGCATCTAGGCGAGATAACATAGGATGAGTGGCAATGGCAAAGAAAAGAGGGCTAAGAGGACAGCCATGCCGGAGAGAACGGGTGAGAGAAATACCATCCGAAAGTCCTCCATTGAGCATAATCCGCGTGATAGAGCCAGAGCCAAGTAAATGTACCAAATTAGCCATTTTGGGACCAAAGCCCATGGCTGTCATTAACTGAGAAAGGAAAGACCAGTTGACATGATCAAAAGCTTTTTCAAGATTCAGCTGCACCATCACAATCTCTTGCTTCTTTGCCTTGGCATAATCCACTCCAATTTGAACATTAAGAATATTATGCAAAATATTCCTGCCATGCACAAATCCATATTGATATGGATGAACAAGAGTAGGAAGCACCTTCTGCAAGCGATTGGCAAAAATCTTTGTAAAGATTTTATACATAATACCCATAAGTGAGATCGGGCGCCATTGAGCCAAAGAAGTAGGCGAAGGGACTTTGGGGAACAAATGAAGTATGCCCAACTTCCAATCGGCAGGCATATATCCCTCATCCCAAACCCTTTGACAAATAAGCGTCAAAGGCTCTGCACGCTGATGAGCATATTTTCGGAAAAACTCATTTGTCAAACCATCCCAACCAGGGCTCTTTCCCATGGGAAGTTTGGAGAGAACAGCTTCCACTTCCCCTTGAGTAACAGGAGCAATGAGCATCAAGCTGAACCGCCACATCAGGGTCAACTTGATATCGTACTTCAGCAAACAATGACTCCCTTGCAGCCAGGACAGTCGGTGAGACATCCTCTCGAGGGGCAAGCAAATCTTCATAAAACCTGATGCAATGCTGAATAACCTCAGAAGGTTGAGTAACAAGGTTGCCTTTGGCATCCATCAGCCTAACAATATTCTCACACATATGTTTTTGATGCAACTTATCATAGAAGTGATGAGATTGACAGTTAGCATCCCGCAAAGCATCAAGACGTGCAAGTAGTTTAAAGCGAACATATTGTGCTTCCTGCACCCTAGATAGCTCCTTTTTCAGCCATTCTATGGCATCCGCAACTTCAGCATCCATAGAGTCAGTAAACATGAACGCCTGCAAGCCCTTTAAAAGCGACTCAAGAAGAGCCACATGCTGTTTTTGTATAGAGGCATTAGCAAGACCATAATGCCGTGCTAATTTTCGAGTGTTGGTAAGGAACACTGGCCAAGCATGATAATCAGCCATGGACACTCTTGTGGAGAAATGTCGTATCAACTGACGCATATAAACATCAAAAACTTCATGCTCCAAAAAAGTGTGATTTAAGCGCAAAGGCAAGCGTCCCAACAAGCCTTTATATGCATCCACAGGATGATAGACCATTTCAAACACAAGCGGTCAATGATATGACAAAACCTGTTGCTGATCAACCATCATAGTAAGAACCTCTGGAGGCAAAAAGAGATCTTGACGTAAAATATACATCCTATCGAATCTAGCATAAGTGCCCCGAAACTGTTGTGAGGCATAAGTGTAACCCCTTTCATCTGAATGCAACCAAGACCACATGTCGATTGCTCGCTGAAGCTCCCGCCTTCACCCCTGCGCTGTTCGCCCATCGCCTTCCCTCCCTCGCGTTCCTTTCCTTCCTCCCCCCGCCTGCCATCGCTTCTGTGCCCCCCCCTTCTTCTCGCCGTTGCGCCCCCCCCTTTCTTCTTGCGTTCTCGCCCGCTTGCGCCCCCCCCCTTCCTGGCTGCTGCGCCTCCCCCCTCCTCGCCATCTCGTCCCCCCCCTCCTAGCCTCTTCGCCTGTTCGCCCCCCCCCCCCCCCCCCCCCCGCTCTTCGCCTGTTCGCCCCCCCACCCTTTTTCGCCTGTTCGCCCCCCCCCTCTTCGCCTGTTCGCGCCCGCCTCCCTTCAGCAGCGCCCCGCCCCCCCTCCCTTTCGCTTTGCTGCCGCCCCCTCCCCCCAGGGCTTCTCCTTCGATTTTTTCGCCACCTCCCTCCTCTTTCATGCTGTTTTTCACCCCCAGGGGGTTTTGTTTTTTTCCTTTTCTTCCGGTCTTCCGCCTCTTTGTGTGCAGCCCGTTTCTTGCAAGATTTCTGCCTTCGCCTCGCCTTCGCCTGAGCTTCAGACTCTGATGGAGACTCCTCCCGCCTCGCCTCAGAGGGACTCATCCGCAGCCCCCTCGCCCGCCCCCGAGGACATCCCCATCAGGCTTTCTCTTTCGCCGGAAGAGGAAGCGAGCCTCACCGCAGAGGTGGAACGCCTCCAGGCTCATTCCACCATCTGCCGTATAGTCGGCACTCGCCCCAGCAGAGGGGAGATCAGGGATCTTCTTTAGGCTCGCCTTCTTGCAGATGTGGGCAAGATCCTGGATGTACAGCTCCTGGGCCGGGGACATTATCAGATCGAGTTCGAGGCCGCCCAGAGCGTTGCCAAGGTCCTTGCCATGAGTCCTCTGGACATCAGGGGTGCTCGGGCTTTCTTCAGACCTTGGCAGCATGGATTTGACCCAGCAGCGACGGAGCAGGGAGAGCGTCTCTTCCATATTACAGTTTGTTTCCCTGGTCTCCGCCGGGAGTATCTTCCGCTCCTCTCCAGGCTCGGAGCATTGGTGGGCTCGGTACTAGAGACGGGCCCCTCAGCAGCTTCAGTGGTGGCCAGAGCAGCTGGGCTACCTTCGGTCAGAGTGTTGGTGTCTGACATCTCCTCCCTTCCTAAGGTCATTCAGCTACCTAGGATAGGGGGGGACTGGATAGATCAGAGAGTGGAGTTCTCGGGGCTCCCGAACCAGTGCTTCATTTGCAGGCAGGTCGGTCATCTGGCCAAGGCCTGCCCTCGCAGGAGACCTCGACCCTCACCACAGCAGCAGGCTATTGATGGCCCGCCCACAGATTCGGCTCGGCAGGCTGCCTCCGGGACACCTGCTCAGGCCACCGAGACCTCGGAGTGGCAGCCTGGACAGGGGCGCCGCCGAGGGAGACAGCCACAGCAACACGCCTAGAGACCGCTGCAGCAGCAGCCACCACAGTCTCAGCCTCACTGGGTTCCCGTGAGGAACAGCTTTGCTCCCCTTCAGGAGGAGACCCCTGCACAGCGACTGAGGACCAGGAGATGCCAGCACCCCCTCCTTCACCCCCCCCCACCCCCGTCCCCTCCCACCGCCTCGCTTCCACCTTCGCCTCCTCCCGTCTCCGCTCCTGTTTCGGCAGCGGCTCCCTCTCCACCTCCCTCGCCTCCCCCTCCTCCCCCTCCGCCCGCCTCACCTTCCCGGGAGGCCCTGGCAGTTCCCTGGCGCTTACCTGCAGTCCGGAGAGCGCTGAGCACTGACCTCGCTCGAGCATCACAGAGGAGACCTATGCCGATTAGGGCCTCACGGATTTCATCTATCCGTAGTCGGCTGAGTCGCCTTGGCATTAGACAGCGCTCGGAGGCTTTTGATTATACCTTCACACGGCTTTTTGGAGCAGAGGGCCCCCATGAGCCAGCACCCATCCGAGTTCATGTAGTGATACCTCCGGCCCGCGGGGAGGAGGCACTAGACTCAGCGGTGGCCTTCTCGTTCCCTCTATGTGGACCTTGTGACCGGGAGTGGACTCTAGAGTTTGCTCTCAGCACTTTGAAGACTCAGGCAGTTGAGTTTTCTCATCACATGAGCGATCTGGAGGTGACAGATGTGATAGGCCGACTTTGGGAGTTGGCTCATTTTTTCTTGGATCCCGGGAGTGTGGATACCTCAGGGATTCGGCATTTGGTCGTGCGCATAGTGGCAGACTTGGCACGCGACCCTGGATATGTGAGTATACACGAGGTTGCTCTTTCAGAGCAGGAGGCAGTCGCCATGGGCCACAGCCACCCACTGGCGCCTGATCCGGGATTCTTGCAGTACACCGGGTGGGCAGATTCGCAGCCGTTCGGATGGGGACTACTCTCCATCCAAGCCGCTTGCGAAGGCCCGCCGTACGGCTGAGACAGCATCCACCTCAGCAGGGCATCCATGAGGATCATCTCATGGAATGTACAGGGCCTTGGCGGAGCACACTTTATACGCTATCGAGGTTGCTTGAGGCAGGAGCTTCAGAGATGCTTGGTTGGTGGCAGCATTGATATTTTGATGATGCAGGAGCACCACTTGGGTGAGAGCAGGATCCGGAGATATGGTTCGGTGATGCCTGGTAGATGGGACACTTTTTGGTCTGCAGGGTTTGGTCCTTTGGGTGGACAGGGAGGAGTATGCATGGTTATTGCAGATGTATGGCGGCAGGCCATTGTGGATCGAGGGATCATTGTGCCTGGTAGAGCACAGTATGTCATTCTGAGGATGCATGATGAGCTATTGGGTGTGCTCAACATCTATGCGCCCAATCATGCTAGTGCCAGAGCAGAGTTCTGGACTCAGGTTACAGATGCATTGCCAGAGGCCGCACATTGGTGTGTTGGGGGAGACTTCAACATGCTTGAGGACCCGGCAGATAGGGTGAGAGGCAGTCATGTTACAGTGCACGGCACGGAGCTCGCAGCTTGGGACCGGTTTTGCATGTCACTGAGGATCACTGATGCATGGCAGCATGGGGCTTTCTCCCGGTCGCAGGACAGTCTTAGTTTCTCTCGGTCGAATCTCTGGCAGGGAGGGACTAATCTATCATGGATTGATCGCTTTTATGTGGGCGACAGGTTAGGGGAGCGAGGGGGCTCCGTCGGCATTCTCGCTGGCACCTCATTTTCAGATCATGCGCCAGTTATATTGACATTGGAGGAGGGGACACGGGAGCCCAGCTTGCAGTTGAGGATCCCAGAGAGGGTACTTACAGATCCCAGTCTCGCTGAGGACATTGAGAGGATTTGGCATGATAGTCAGTGCTCTGACCAGGATGCAGCGGGCCAGTGTGCCCAGGGACTCATTGATCTTAGCTCTTTTCTACACGCTGCAGCTTTGACACGACTGGGAGAGATTCGCGAGCGGGAGCAACGGCTGAGACGCAGCCTTGCTTTGCTACAGCGCCTTCAGGAGCAGCAGCCTGCATGTGAGTGGGTGGCGTCCCAGCTGAGCCAGGCACGCCAGGAGGTTAGAGAGGTAGAGGAGTAGAGACATGAGTTTTACTATCGTCGTCAGGCCTCTCAGTGGACGTAGCTTGGTGATAGAGTGACTGGAGAGTTTTTTGAGATCACTGGACCCCGTCATGCGCGAGCAGGAGTCCGCCAGCTTGGTAGACCGGATGGATCGGTAGCTACTGAGCTCGGGGAGATCAGAGCCATTGCTAGTGCATTTTATAGTGACCTGCTTTCAGCGGAGCCAGCCACCGAGGATCGAGATGTTTGCAGACAGACTGTGTGGGCCCATGTGCAGAGGAGGGTCACAGACCATATGCGTACAGTTCTAGGTGCGCCTCTGTCAGAGATTGAGCTTGCCGAGGCCTTGAGGGTCCTGCCGCGACATAGTTGCCTAGGGGAGGACGGACTGACATCGGCCTTTTTTATGCGCTATTGGGACCTTTTGGGGCCAGGCCTCCGCAGGGGCTTTCCCCATGTTTTGGACACTGGGGTGATGCCGCAGAGCTTTTCAGAGGGCTTGATCTATTTTATCCCCAAGGGGGAGGGAGTATCAGATGACATTCGGCATTGGAGGCCTATTACGATCCTCAATACTGTCTACAAGGTCTTAGCAAAGGCCTTGAGTTTGAGGATCCAGCCCTTCCTGGGGGAGTTGATTCATGCTACTCAGACAGGATTTGTCAAGGAGCGCAGTATCCTTGACAACATCTTTACTTTCTGGGAGGCGACGGCCCGAGCTAGATTTCTTGGCGAGGACTTGGTCGTGATGCTTCTCGATTTTGAGAAGGCATACGACAGAGTTGATTGGGGTTTCTTAGAGGGCACTATGCTTCGCCTGGGCTTTGAGCCAGGATGGATCAGAGGGGTGGCATCTCTGTATTCCACAGCTCGCAGCCAGGTGCTGATTGCAGGAGGATGGGGGCCGAGTTTTGAGCTGACCAGATCAGTCCGTCAGGGGTGTTCTCTCGCCCCTTTCCTTTTTCTCTTCTTTGCGGAGGCTATGAGTATGTATTTGACGGCAGAAGAGGTTGGTTTGAGAGGACTGCAGCTCCCAGTCTGGGGGAGGACCTGCTTGATGCTGAGTTTGCAGACGACACGGGCTTATTTTTGCATGGCCATGAGGCCAATCTTATTCGGGCTGAGCAGTCGCTCCAGGTTTTTAGTGCAGCTTCGGGAGCACTGATCAATTGGCGCAAGACAGTGGCCTTTTGGATCAGTAGTGCTCCCACTCCGGCATGGAGCCCGGACCCCGGTTTTAGATGGATTCCTGCAGGCACAGCAGTGCGGTATTTGGGATGCCAGATTGGCCTAGATTTGTCACCTGAGCAGCAGATTGCCCCACTTCTTCTGAGCATTCGGAAGAAGCTATTGTATTGGAGTACACCTCGACTATCCTTGGCTGGGAGGGATGCCAGATTGGCCTAGATTTGTCACCTGAGCAGCAGATTGCCCCGCTTCTTCTGAGCATTCGGAAGAAGCTATTGTATTGGAGTACACCTCGACTATCCTTGGCTGGGAGGGTGGTGGTGGCAAATCAGGTGCTATTAGCGACCATGTGGTACATTACGTCTTGCTGGATTTTCTCGAGCTCTTGCATCAGCCAGGTACAGAGGCTGATCAGGAACTTTCTGTGGTCCGGGAGGGACGGTCAGCCAGCTCGGGCAAAGGTTGCATGGGCAGTTATTACACTTCCGCTGGCTCAGGGCGGTTTGGGCATTATAGATCCAGTCGATCAGAGTAGAGCCTTATTGGGGAAGCTTATTGTTCGGGGGTTGCTTCCAGGCGCTGAGCCTTGGAAAGAGCTCCTCTTGCAGCGACTGCAGGCTCGGGCGCCCCCAGCAGGGGGTACTTGGGCACCAGAGATTCACTGGATCTTCATAGAGATGAGGAGGACAGGCCTCAGTAGAGGATGGGAGGACAGATTTGCTTTGAGTATCCTGAGAGCTTGGGAGCTGCTGAGACCGGGGCTCTCTCAGCGGCCTCCTTCTTGTGTTGAGGAGCGGGCCAGACAACCGCTCATCTGGAGCCCAGCGGTTCGCATGGAGCAGGGTCATATGCTGGGTTCTCGGCCTCGTCTAGCCTGGGGACCTTCAGCGGCAGGCCCAGCTCGTAGTTTTGGAGACTGGCAGGCTTTCTGCAGTCTACCAGAGGAGATCCAGGTGGAGAGGCTGAGTCACTTCAGAGGGGGGTTGATTATGAGGGATGATATACAGGAAAGAGGAGTGGTTCACGCCTCTCGAGCCAGTGGCCCCACGGTGGATGGGAGCCTTTACACAGTTGGAGATCCTGATTGCTGTCAGAGCTAGCACTGAGGATGGCAGTTGCCTCTACTATGAGATTCAGGATGAGGGCAGACTCCAGAGAGTGGAGGTGGAGTCGCCTTTGGTTGCAGAGTGCACCTTTCAGAGGATTCGGGTAGTGGCCGCCGCTTCTCGGAAGTGGCATATTGACCCCGACCCTGCTGATGTGCTCCCGGATTGGCGCATATGGGCATATGCAGCGCGCCCCTTGGCCCGGCTACAGTGGGACCCCGGGGAGTACGAGTGGCATGATCCTTATGCATCCCTTGAGGCCACAGAGATCACCTTTTTCTAGTATACTGTTCGGCTGGGGCGGCATATTTTGACGGCGAGGAGGACGGTTTCTCCAGCGGCGGCAGCGGGGCATTGGCGATTGCAGGGACTATCACAGGAGTTCCTGGAGGATTTCTGGGCTCGGCTCTGGGCTAGTCGGCAGGCCCGCAGGATCTCGGCTTTTCAGTGGCTGGTCGCCCACAGGGGCTCGGCTCTGGGCTAGTCGGCAGGCCCGCAGGATCTCGGCTTTTCAGTGGCTGGTCGCCCACAGGGGCTCAGCAGTTGGCACTTGGCTTGTTTACAGCGGTCTTCCGGCGGCCTGCGTCCGATGCGGCCACCCTATGGAGACACAGAGACATTGCCTTTGGGACTGCCCTCAGGCACAGCAGATTTGGCTGCGGATGCTGCGTATTCTTGCCCCCCTCTCTCCAGAGGGTATGTTTACGTGGGGTGCCGTTGCTTGGTCGACTTTGTCGGGGCCTGCTACTATGGGCTATGAGATGGAGCAGGGCAGTCAGGCCATCAGATTTATTAGGGGCCAGCCTCGCCTGGTTCCGGCACCGGATTTCTCGTCCGCCAGCTGGACACAGGAGAGGGATTTACGATGGGAGCTCCTCAGCAGCCTCACCATCTGGTTCACCTGGAGGGCCCGGTGCTTTACGGCCACTTGGCGCTGTGGCCCTTTCTACACCTTACACACGGGATCCCCCCGTTGGCACTACAGGCCACCTGTTTGGCTCTTCCCCCCCCCTATTGTATGATTTAGCCGCTCAGTTCTTTGTACTGATGCTTGTATTTTGCAGCACCTAGGGAGAGTCTCCCGGGCTGCCATGATGTATTCGCTGCTCTATCTCTTAGGAGCAGGAGAGATCTTTTGTAGCCCTACGGGCGTTTTTATATAACTAATGAAAGGATCTTTTCTAGGAAAAAAAAAAAACCAAACCACGTGTCTTGTTTTAGCGACCTTGCTGCAAAAGCTTCCCACGCCTTTCTCTCCGGGCCATCCATTACAGAATGAGGCGACGTGGCTTGCTCCTTGGAGACACACATATTAAAGTCCCCCATCACAAAGCCAGGATGAGAGATTGAAAGAGAGCACAAGTCATTCCACAGCAAACGGCGTGCACGAGCATTATTTGGAGCATACACCCCTAACAACCATAAAGGCGTATCATCCCAAACAATCTGTATCACTAGAAATCTTCCATGAACATCTTGAATCACAAGAGAAGGCTGAAACTGCGAATGAACAGCAAACATAACACCTGACTGCGAAGCAGGATGTCCGCTGTAGAAAACATGAAACTCCTTATATACATAGGCTTTGCCAACCAACTTATGCTGCTTATGTTCAACTGCACACAAAATATCCCAACCATGACAAAAAGTTGTACGCCAAAGCCTGAACTGCTTTTGGCACGAAGAAATACCCTTTACATTCCATTGTACAATTTTCATAAGCCTTCCGAGAAAAGGAATCAACAAGGCCGTGTACTAGGCCCAGGACAATCTGCCAAATCACGAACCTTTTGAAGCATTGCATTTTTAGACATGGTATTTGTGATCTCAGACTGCCCTTGGAGTTCCCGAGCACGTGTCAAAGGGTAATGACCATCCCATGGCGAGATGACCTCACCCTTCGAACCAAACACAAGAGGCAATTGTTGTTGTGCTTCTTTTGTTAGGCGACTTCTAATAGGATAGCGTTCTACTCTATCCACCCCAAGAGGCCCTGTACCCTGAGAAAGTTGGCCTCCCGGCCTCTCAATCCTGGTTTGTTGGCACCTGAACCCAAAGGGCGACGAGCATATGTATGTAAGGGCCCCTGATGAGTACGCAAAGGCCCCCGTCAAACAGCATCTGAGAAATCCCCCCCGCAGGGCAACAAATCGTGTCTTTTTACCACATACTTCCACCCATGGCTGCTCAACCTCATTCTGAACATCCACATGTACATCCATGTGTTGGGCATCATGTGAAGGAGCATCATGCTCATCTTCCACGGGCAACTGCCCATCAAGGATATCCTTTGTAGCAACAACTTGTTCTTTCTTAGGACATTCGGAGACAAAGTGGCCCATCTCACCACATTTGAAACAGTGGCCAGCAAATGTATCCCACCTCAATTCATACATTAAAGGTTGCAGCCCAGCCATATTGACACGCAAATGTGTCGGCCTAGGTCTCCCAGTATTCCACAACATGCATAGACGATTTCGGTTTCTAGATGTCATTCGAGGCACCACCAAGACATCACCGATACCTCGCATGAGACCTGGTAAAACACGCCAAAACATTGGTGGGAATTGTTTCACTTCAACCCAAACTGGGCAAGCCTGGCGCAACATATCTTGGTACTCTGCCATAGGCTTCCACGGAACCACATGAACCAACTGCCCATCCAAAAAAAAGTGGCACCTGCTCCAAGACTGCCCGACGGGCTTCCGAAGTGCGAAAAAGTATTTCATAAAAGCCTCTCGGACCATCGTAAATCTCCTCAAGTGCCTCAAGCAACACCAAGCGGCTCAGCCATGCTCTAAGACGAGGCAACAATGGAATACGCCTAGTAAAGAAAAAGATAGCAGCACGATCATGAAAATCTGCTAGCTGTTGTAGCAACAAAGGAGTCTTCATGCATACATCAGCCACACCACTATTATCTACTGCAGCCATTTGCACGCTATTTGCCTTCACATATTCTTGCAGAAGCTGACCAGTGACCTGCAGCAAACGTGCAAACTCCGGAGAAGGTGCCTGAGAACTTTCCTCTGCATTCTCTCCAACATTCACCGGAGTATAGCTTGCATCAACATCAAGCCTTTGACGTTTTTGTTGCTCCGAGGCATCTGAAGCATAACCCACATCCTTCTCGATCATCTCCTCAATAAGATCCATGTTAAGGCTATTGGCAGCCATGTCGCCAACAGCAGCAGCCGGGTCATCCAAATCCATGTACAAAAGCAAAGAAAACTCGTTCTCTCAAACCCAAATTCAGCACCTGCTGCAGTGCTGGCTGGAAACTCTTCTGTACCTGCAGTACCTACTGAAACCCTACTGTACCTGCAGTACTGGCTGGAAACTCTTCTGTACCACCTGCTGAAACCCTATTGTACCTGCAAGTCACCTGCTAGAAACCCTACTGTACCTACAGTACCGGCAGTTGGAAACTCTTCTGTACCTGCAGTACTTGCGGAAACTATTGTACCTGGAAGAACCCCTACTGTACTGCAGCACCTGCTGGAAACCCTACTGAACCTGCAGTACTTGCTAGAAACCCTAGTGTACCTGCTGTATTTACAGTAATACCTCTTGTTGCAAGCAGCTCCACTGATAACGAAAGGCGGTGTGTTGTCTTCTCTGCAAGGATGTCGATCACACTGCCACGTCCAGGTATCGCGCCAGCACAGTCACCAGCGTAACAAGAGGCGTGTTTACAAATTCGACTTCTCTACCCATCTCTCTCTCTCTCTCTCTCTCTCTCTCTCTCACACACACACACACACACACACACACACACACACACACACACACACACACACAAGCCCTGAGGTAGAGCAGAAGCAGAAGCTCGACTATGAACAAGAACTGGCGACGACCAGCAAGTGGGAAGGACCAACAGGAGGGCGGAGGCAGCGGGGCAACGGCAGAACTCCTCCACGCTCTAAGCCAAAAATTATTCCCCATCTCTCTCTCCCCCTTCTCCTCTCTGTCTCTCTCTCTCTCTTTATCTCTTGTACACGTGGTTGCATTTGTCACTGCACGCTTTGTTGAGCTTACAAAGGGCAAGTCTTCATCCCAGAAGAAGGGCAAAAACAAGACATAGGAAGTGCTTTAGATGCTTCTAATGACTCATCTAGGACTCCCAGGGTGCTTCGTTCCTAGGAGGACCGGGATGGTGTTCTTCTCTAGTTATACATATAGTTTCCCCTCGTGCTTCCAGCCAGAGGAGGCTTGTGGGCGTAGAGGGGGCAGTTAGCAGTTCCGTTTTTTTGGTGTATGGGAACCGTTAGTCGGAGTTCCAAGCATGAAAAATCTAGCAGGACAAGGTCAGCTTTGGGAGCTATGAACTAGATGTGTTTCAAGTTCATTGTTTTGGTGTAGCAGAGACTATGGACAAGATGTGTTTTGAGTTCACTGTTAGAGGTTTTTGGGACGTGATGTGTTCATAGTCCACTGTTGGGGGACTATGGGCGTGGTTTGTCTAGCAGCTCATCATTCTGTTCACTATACATCGGTGTGGGACTTCGGAGCCAAGCATATTTCTTTGATGTTTAGGGTGGCATTTTGTTTCGAGGAGCTAGGTTAGTAGGTGCACTTTTCGAGATGTATCCGGTATTGTGCGATATTGGAGTGTCCATGGTTGCATCTTCATCAGCTTATCTTCTTCAAATTGTTTGCACACTATGAGCTGCAGAGGCGGTGTTAGAATTTTATGCATCTTAGTGTGTGGGAACTGGCCCTTTTATTGGCTACCATGTATTTTTTTCTCATGTTTACTAGTGGTGGGCTGATTTAATGTTGTCGGCTAGCTACATGGCCTCCTTTATAAAGACCTCCCCTCAACACTTGTTTATTCATCCAATCCTTTCCAAGCACTTTGTAACGCCCATTTGTTGGCTATTACCATTGTAAGCCTCTTGCTAATCAATCAAGGTGATCTTGTTTGCAATTGCTCTCTCTCTTTCCTTTGTCTATGTTTCCACCTGTGCATACTCCAACAGGATGCACCAACAACATTCGAGAGGATGGTCCAAGAAATATTTTATGAATTTTTGACAGATTTCATGAAAGTGTTTGTTGATGATTTTAGTGTGTTTGGTAGAAGAACAATACACCTCCACCACTTAAGGCTGTGCCTACATAGATGTAGAGGCATCATGCTGAAACTAAATTTGGCGAAGTGCATCTTTGGAGTATCCTCATATTATTTATCTAACGCTAATCCTTGGGATTAGGTCCTAATTTGGGCAGGGTTGGGAAGCCCTAAGATTAGGGGGAAGGATGCATGCATGTTACAGGTGGCTAGGGTTCATTATTATTGATAATCCATGGCTACTGGCTTTTTATGTCTGGATGGTATTTACAACGGTAGTAGTCACTTTATAAGTGACTTCTAGGTTATTGTCGTGTTGATATACTGTTATGTTTGACAGTTGTTGGTATATGCTTGGACCAGAGTAGTCTTACTCTTGCCGTGGACATGGCGGTTCACAAGTGGTCTTGCCGAGGGTCCCTTCGGACATGCTACATTGCTATGATGGTATGGGACGCCATGGTTGACTGGCTTGGCCTATGGGGAGTGGAACCCTAGCCCTGGGCTCGGGGGAGATTCCAGATGGAGGTGAGTTTGCGTGCACCCTTCAATGCTGTTCTAATCTTGTGTGTTTAGCTTGTGTATCAGGTGATCCTACGGGTGGAGTCTGAAGCGGGAAATCTACAAGGTTTGTGTGTCTTGCATGTGTTGTCAAAGTCGCCCTAGCCAAGTCTCTCTCGGTCACCAAATTTGTGTTTTGACCTTGTGAAGAAGTAGGTGCTTTTCTTCGTTGCTGGCAAGATAGGTTCATGTGTATGTTTGCTGTGCATCCATAGGGGTTGATTTTAGTGGGTAACATAGCTTATACATGGGCGCAACAGGTCAACCAGGATGGGGATTCTACCATGCACAATGTGCTTGAAAGAAAGCAGATTAAACAGCTGTACTTAGGCTGTGTCGAGGGTAGAGCTGTTGATCGTAGCACACAGGCTGTACAGAGGGTTGCATTGTTGGCCGTACAACAGAAAAGTGACAGCGGCATGAAGGGGGGGGGGGGTGCTCGCTACAAGGCAGCCGATAGTGTGAAAAGAAGGCGCAACAGTATGCTAATTTAGAGGCACAATTTTTTTTTTAAAAAAAAAAGTTGCTAAATGATATTAAAAAAGGCAAAATCATGGTTTTTTTGGGAAAAAAAACGTGGACAAGGGTGATATTATTACCCTAGCGTATCATAAAAAGAGTCATTGTTTTTTTTGAAGTGAAAAGCACACGGAGTGCTTTTTTAACTTATAAAAACAAGGTTAGGGGAGTTCAACCCATCCTATCCTACTCCGGGTGTGATGATGAAAGCCTTCAGATGGTTTGTTGCGTGGATTCACAACACGGTTTCCATATCTCGTACGTGGAGCATCGATAGGTGGTGTTTTCCATATGATTTCTTGTCTTTTCTTGCCGAAAATTATATTTTGTCTTTAATTTTTGAAATTCAGAATGGGCACATAATTTCCTTGCAGCAACATTCACTCCTCAACTTGACTGGGAGCGAGTTGAGTTTGAATTAGAAGAGGTTGAAGAGGTAGAGAAAATTTACTTCGAGGAGCAGATGGCCAAACTTTGCGCAGATTTACAGGCTGATATTCAACAGTTGCGGGAGTAGGTATTACTTCTCTAGAGTGCAGTGATTGGTTCAACCACTACCCTAGGTATGGTTGTAGTGGCTCCTTCATTTACACCGGATGCTTTTGCGGGGGAGAAGAAGGAGAGGATACAGGAGGTTGTAGACTCTTGGCTCAATCGTTGGAATGTACATTTTGAGTTTCACCTAATACCAACTATAAGACTCCACCCGGAGGATCACATGATACACAAGCTAAACACACAAGATTAGAACAACATAGAAGGTTGTAGGCAAACTCACCTCCCAACTAAAGCTTCCATCCGGAATCTCCCTTGAGCCAAGGGCTAAGGTTCCACTCCCCAGAGGCCAAGCTAGTCAGCCCTGGGGTCCCATACCACCAGAGCCTGTCCTAAGGGACCCTTGGCAAGATTGTGTGTGAACCGCCGTGTCCATGTCAGGGGTAAGACTACTCTAGTCCAGGCACAGACCGACTATCAAGTATAACATCATATCAACACAAAAACTCGTAAGTCCCTTATATAGTGACTGTTGCCGCTATAAATAACCATCCAATCATAAATAGCCAGTAATCATGGATTATCAATAATAATGAACCCTACCCACCCATGACTTGCATGCAGCCTTCCCCCTAATCTCAGGGCTTCCCAACCCTACCTAGATTAGGACCTAATCCCGAGGATTAGCGTTAGGTACATAACACCAAAAAATCTGAAGGAACTAGAAAGGTTCTTGGGCAAGGTCAAATGGCATACCAGCTCATGTGGCATATCCGTTGTACCGAAGGACAAAAAAGGATGCAATATACGAATGGTTAGAGGAGTGCGATAGAGCATTTGGTTGGTTAAAGAAAATGCTAACTGCTGCACTTGTCCAAATCAGCCCGAATTGGAATAAACCATTCCATGTGGTTGTAGATGCATTCGATATGGCAATAAGCAGTATACTAATGTAGAAATTAGAGGAAGGCTGGTATCAGCCGGTTATTATGCAAGCACTCTCCCAGGCATAGCGCATTTATAACACAATTGAAAGGAAAGCCCTCGGACTATTATATACAGTCAAGAAGTTCATGTACTACTTGTTTTAACAAATTTGTGTTCCATGTGGATCATCAAGCGGTTGCTTTTACATGGCGGACTTCTTGTTAACGTGTGGAGAGCTATCGTTGGTGTAGACCCATCTTGCCTTGATGTTCGATAGCTTTTGGGACTATGCAACATTGTATTTGGGGTTGCAAAGTTGCTCAGAGGATCCAGAGCTCTATAGGCACTATCTATATTCTTGGGACTCTATTGCCTGGCTTGCTCAGTCTAGATCACGGATGAGGGCAAGGACTGAAACCGGCCTCTGATAGAAAACCAGAGTGCGGTAGGAGCAATCACCCGTCCACTTGTAGTCTAGATGAGAAACAAAACACAGATTGGAGCTAGAGTGCCCAAATCTGAAAACACAACGACACCTGTTGGCCCCAAAGCTTGGCGCCCCTTGCGGTATTTCTTTATTCAATTAAAATAATATGTATGGCTGAGTACAACACAAAGACCAGCCAAGAGTTTACACCTGTAAGTCCAATCTGACGACCCACAAATTCTTCTCAGCACAGAGGATCTATGCACACAGATCTGTGTCCTCAAGCAACACACTGTGCCTCCCTCTGATCAGCCAAGATCACAAAGCAGGCCAGCCATGGGCATACATCTGGCATAACTCAAGTGCATGATACATCTTCTCAGCTCAAACATACATGTGCTGTCCAATCTCTGTCTTAATCCCTTGTCAATCTGCCATACCCCTCCTCTCACAAGGGGCCAGATAACACATATCTGCAACAGACATCAAGCAGTAGAAAGAGAGATAGATGAACAGAAACAGAGCTTACCAAGTTCAGCTCGTGAAACAACACTGGAGGAAGCAACAGCACCAATCTGTGCTTGCAGGCACTTGAATCCACAACCCTGCTTCACACGTGTGCTTGCACTTGCCTGTATCCTCCTCCTGAAGCTCACTCCTATGCTGTCCTTGAAAGTACAGATCTGAAAATCAGCACTGTACTTGATTGTACTTGACTGTACTTGCCTGTACTTGATGGTATAGTCTTTCTGCAGTGAATCAGAGGTAGCCGCCTGCTGGATTCTGCTACTGATTGCCTGCGCCTTCCTGCTACAGCACTGTCCAGCACCTGTACTTGCCCTAGAACTGGCCGTACAGTGTACCTGCAGAAGGTACAGGGCTGTACTTGCAGTCGTACAGCACTGTGCAGCCTGTTTCCTGCAGTTGCAGGCGCCTGTACCAGCCCCACAGACCTGCGCTTCTCTGTCCACAGCAATCCCTACAGTCGTACAGTACTGTACGGCTGTTGTACAGCTTCTTCTACACACAGTTCACAGAAAAACAGCAGCTAGACCAGTCTTTTGCAGCCGCCTTGTGCTTCCTCAGCTTTTCCACGATTGTGTATCATGCGCATGAAGAAACTTCTCCTTTTGCTACACGATTCCCCAAAAAGGGAAGAGAGAGATAGAAGAGAGAGAAAACTCCTCCCCAAATTAATCCCTAGGGCCCCAACTTTAATAAGTTCCTAGGGCCACTAAGGCCTAGGGGCAAACTCCAATAAACATTAAAACTTAATGTTTCTAGTTCCCCCCTTCACACCTAGGGATGTCCACACATCTTAAACACTGTCCGGGCACCCCCCATGTGAATCATAAAATATTCTGACTCTGCAACCACCATGCCCACACTTGTCCTGCTCCATTTTCACAGGGCCATGACAAGGACCATGACATGATTGATAGAGGACTAGCGTAGAAGTGCACACTACAATATGTTCCTTGTTCACACTGCACACCACACTTGGAGAGACTTGACTTCACTTCAGAGATTATTGCCATCACCATAGCTTGGCAGATCTACAAAGCCAGATGCATAGAGGCATTTAAGGACATTCAGACTTATGACAACCATTGCATTTGTACTATTTGGTGAAATATCATCCATACTCTTATGGCCACTTGGGCTCATATACAGGCTCCTATGAAGGGCATGTCTAGATCAGCGGAAGCAAAGCACACTATCTTCATAAGCGAGTCGCCGAGTGGGATAATGGAATCTTCTTCTAATTGATTACCATTGCTCTTTATTGGCACCCTCACACCCATGCATAGTTGCAAAGAAATGCATTTCATTCATTTTTTATGAAATGAAACGTCTCAAAAACGTTTCTTTCGAATGAAAATGAAACGTTTCTTTCCCTCCCACATGTTATCAATACAATTTGGGTGTTTTTTTAATCTAGGAGACTATTGATGAGGACATCGAGAATGCTGAGGATTGAGTGGCCAGACTCCAAATTGAGGACTCTAGTCTTTGGGGCTATCAGGCGCATCTAGTTTGTCATGTATCTATCAACATGCTTTACTTTGTGTATTTCAGACTTCAGTTTTCTTTTTTTGTATCAGCTTAGAATTCAGACTTTTTGTGATCACTTTGAGCGCTCAGTAGACTATGTCCTCTTGCTTGCTTTATATATTGTTTCTTGAGTTTTGAGTAGTTGCCATTATTGATGATGAAATCCGGATCTTGATTCTTGATGCTGCGAGTTTATTTATGCCAATTGGTCGGTTGGGTGCCCACTGCCCACTGTAACTGGGTCACCCTGAATCTTTAGTTTTAACTTGTAAACATGTTTTAATGTGTAAATGATGCATGTTTAATATTGTTTTGCAGGCAAGGCAACATATTTTTTGCATATTATAAACTTATATATAAATTTTGGGGTCTATAAAGCCCCCCTCTTGCATGAAACGTTTTTGAAACGTGTGGGGTTTGAAAGAAACGTTTTTGATACACATTTCAAAAAACCTTGGCAACTATGCACCCATGATATGTTGCGGCTATCTTACTCTCTAAGATGAGGATTTCTAGCTTTCAGCCATGATTTTGTAGTTGTTTTTTCTTACTTAATAGAAGTCTCTTTTTTTGCAAAAATAAAAATTTATCGCTTAAGCTACGTCAATCTTGAACTTGATGACATGCTAATTTGCATTTTTTTTTTGGACTCTTATTTTCTTCATGTTCTTGCATGACAAGGGTGATACACTGAGGCATGTCTTTGAGGTGACAGTCCAAAGAGCTAAGAACATTCCTGTTGAAGTATTATTAAAGAATGACAACGGCTACAACTGTAGTAAGTATGACTAAATTTTTCGCCAGTTCACAATATGAGCCTGATAAGACGGTTGAATTTTGAAAACTTACCCTCTTTGCAAAATAACTAATCAGAAATGGTTTTGATTTTTTAATGGAAGCATACTTTTGTGTTTATGCTCATAGAGGCTGGATTTTTCGGTGTAACTTGTAGATCTGTAGTGATCTAAATTATGGATCCATATGATAGGATATCAACAACCAAAGATGGAACATAATTTGTTTTTTATTGCACATCCATGAGTCGAATTTTTTGTTTGTTTGTTTAACTGATGGAATTGAGAATTTACGGTGCAAAAGATAAATAAATGATGGTTGTCCATGTGTGAACTGGCTGAGGAGGGATCATAGGATAATCATCTGCTATAAACACATTGGTGTTTTTCATTTCCTTTTCAGTACTGCTGTGGCTCAGTATATCCATGGTACCATTTTAATACCTATGGCCTCATAGACCCTTGGGGTCTACATTAACGTTAATATAACTTTTTTCTTTCTTTCTTTGTGTGTGTGTGTGTGTGTGTGTGTGAGACACAAGATCATTTGGCGTCATCACATTCTTGACGGGCTTCCTGAGTAGTGTGGACTTATTAGTTGGTTCTTGGCTCTTGTATGTTTTACTATACTTATTAGAGGACTCGTAAAATTAGCATTCATTCATCTCAACAGGTCTTCATAGTGCCTAAGTACCTGCAGCTTGAGAGAGAAAACAATCTATGTTTGCTCTATTGCCGGTTCAATGTAGCACTGAGAGCATGTATTCAATTTGCAGCTTTTGTTTTTTCCCTTTTCATACTTACATCAGTAAAAACTCTTACAAGGGAAAGGGAAGGGGGAAGAGAAGGTGGCTACTGGGACCCTACATCTGTATTGTGTTTCTGGGTGACTGTTCTCAGTATTTTGGTACTTCCATAGCTGCCAAGACAATTCAGTGCATTGAATCTTGATTCGCTACAAACACTATCGCTGGCGTACATTACAGAAAAGGCAGGGGTTGGCTAGCTTATACTGGAAGTTCGAGGAGGAGGTTGGGGCAACAAAAAAAAGGGCAGGGTGGAAATGGGGCTGTTATGTTGTAGAGGAAGGAAAATCAGGCATGGGATCATTAGGCCAGTTCCATGTTGTAGGTGACTTGCTACAGACTGAATGAACGGCAGAATTAAATTGTACAGGCTTGAAGGCCGACCAAATGACATGGAAGGGTGATGGGAAACAGGTTTCAGAGTGAGCCACATACATGATAGGATCCTTTGTTGTGCTGGGTTAAGATTGATTTAAAGACGGTTAATTTGGGATGAGGATAAGATTGATTTAAAGACGGTTAATTTGGGATGAGGATACCCTTATGATGCTATTGTGTCACATGCAGAAGCAAGTCAAATGTTTGCTGTGATCCTGTCTGTAGAGGTGGGTGATCAGCAAAAATGGAACATCCATTAAAGCAAGAGAAACATTTTCTAGTTCAACTATTGAAATGTATGGCTGGCATGTAGAGCAACGAAATTTATTGACTTTATTGAGTATTTGCTCAGACTAGGATTTGGTAAGATTCTTTAATGGGCACATTGTAAGTTCTAGGATTCCACTCTCTGAAAATATATACCATGTGATGTAATTATTGTTGTTAGAACAAAATGAAGCTTGTGAACATATATGTAGAGTTTTCTTTTAAGCATTGGTAGCTCTCATGCTGGCGAACAGGAGGGATGTTCATCAAATATCTTTTTCCAGGAGAAGATGAGCCTCTTTTTACTCATGTAAGTGTCATGTTTTGACTCTGCAGAAGATCCTCTTTTTACTCATGTAACTTTCATGTTTTGACTTTGTAAAGATGAAACGAAATGATTTCACAAATATAAGGGAATGCCAACTTTGGCTCAACTACTTTGAAAGCCAAATATTTTTACATCCCATTAATATCATGAATGTAAGGTGAAATACGATTCCAAGTAAATGGTAAGGTGAACATTTCTTGATAAGGAGATCTCGAACACATACTATGGTTGATTCGAATTGGTTGATGTTTGTCCCTGCATGGCAATGTTGAAGATATTTGACATTTTTTACATCTTGTTTTGGAGTTGAGATACTATAGTTTTTATGATTGCTTGTGCATAATGTCGAGTAAACATTTGTAAACGGGGAATTATGGATGAGAGAACACAGAAAGGTCAACAGTCAACCAAGGAATAAGGATGAATCCTCAAAAACTGATCACTATTAGTGGAGCGAATCAGGAATGTGGCAATGCCAAATGTTCTAGTAGCAGGGAGGAATAAAAAACATTAATACTAAACATCTCCAAAAGACCTAAAGGGTCTATGAGAGCAAAAAAGGTTGCTATAGTTCCATGAGGTAACTGGATCATGGAAAAGATAATGAAAATGAAACGATTAGCTATAAATACAGTAGTGATCATGATCATGTGAGGAGAGAAGATAGTCCTCTCAATACGAAGTACAAAAGTAGCCCCTGGCACATACAAGATAAAGAATAATGTGTAGTATGAAGCTGCCATATGGATGGTCACTTGGGGTGTGTAATGTGGGGACGTCTGGTGCACTGCAGCTGATGCACTCCAAAGTGACCCCACAAGGGTATGGTATCTCTAATGCTGCCCATGTGCACTCTTCTGGTGCTCCTAGGGTGCTCCCTAGAATCCGGTGGGCATCAAGTCATTTTTTAGTTGTGCTATCTGAGCAACCGAGAAGAAGCTTGTAATGGAATGCTGTGGGGTACACCCCGAGTCCAGGTTCTGTGCTCTCTGAGAAGGAGGTCTCCATGTTTGCGTAGCTCCATCGCCCTGGCATCGCTCGTTCAAGAAGTCGATAATCTTGGATGATGGGCCAAAGACCTCTTGGAAGAGAGGGTGAAATATCCCCCTGATCTTATAGTATACTGGACATATGTAGATGTAATGCTCTTTCATCACGACCTGCAGACTCTATATTTTGTTCCCCTGGCAAAGCCATCTGCTCTCCTAGTTTCCACTCGAAGGGGGCGAGGAGATACTCGGATCTGCCCCATGGGAAATCTCAACCAATAAGGTGCCTTGTAAGGTCCCATACGAGTGGCAATGAAAAAGATGCCGTCGTAGCAGGCCTTCCTGCCTGGCATGCTAGGGTTTGTGACTGGATTGTGTCATGGGTTCACTCTGGCAGTATGCCTCCAGGAGTTGCTACTCGGCAAGGGAGACGTGCGGCTACACTGCCCCGCTCCACTATGCACTCACACACTTTGGCAAGACACTATGCTTGATGCGCACCCAAGAGACAGTGACAACAAACAGTTGGTAAGATGACACTTCAGTAGAACACACTTGAAGGAAAGAGAGACACAGTTAGTTACAGAGACAATGAAGATCAAGAACAGTTGTATTCATTCACTAAACTGATTGATTGATTGATCGGTCCGGCCCTTGGCAGTCCCAAGGTTGCTCATTTATTCAAGTGGTCCAACCACCCTGCAAGTAAGTGCACCGTTTGGGCCTTGAAGTGCGTGGAGTGTGATTCCTTGTGCAACCTACCAATATTAGAGACACACTGGTGCAACCTGCCCCACTGATTGCCAATATTATGAACGCGCCACCCACTTGCTGATGGTGTGCAAGTGGCGGTCCTCCTAGGTAAGGGATGGACTTGGTAAATGCCATGGAGCACGCATAGTTGACCAAAGAGGTTGGTTGTGGGTAGGTACTTCCATCAATGAATCACCAGCTTAGAGTGCCATTTGTCACCTGTCATGACAGCTGGACGGCCGGCACTTGTCAACTGCCGGGCAATCTGACAGGCTACAGGTTTCCCACCACTATTGGAGTCACCGTCCTGGTGAATGCAACCGACAAGGGGTTGTTGAGGAGAGGGTAGGCAATTCACTTGCATTCTCTTCCACCGCAAGTGATCATGTGGTACTTAATGTAAAAAGAAATAAGAACTGAATATGAAAAAGAACTCTGCATCTAATGATGGTAAGTACAATGATGATTAAATCATCCCAAAAAACAAAACTAAATACTGCAGGAGTGATGAGATGACTGCACGAGAGCCTTGTAGATGAAGGGGCATGCCAGAACCGGAGTGCTCAGCAGAGGATAATCCCTGGGAGGTGGTACTGCCACTCAAGTGGCGCGTGGTGAGGAGGATGGAAGGGTGAAGAGACCACCAAGAGTAGACCTAAAGGGTGTGTCGGACGGCATTGAACTGGACCGCTTGTTCATCTCGCGGACGGTGGGAAGATCAACAATGTCGGCCTCAAGCAAAGAGAGGCGAAGGGCGATCTCAATGGTCTATGCCTGGGAGAAGTGTTCCTGTGGTGTGGTGACCTCCTGTTGGCAGCCTAGGTGATTTCCAATTGGAGGGCAGTGGGGGAGGTGGCATGATGTTGCTCGACGGTGGACACGGCCCAACCATGGGCTCGTTGCAAGTGGCGCCATTCCTGGGAGAGTAGCAAGAAGTAGTTCGTGAGGTACTCAGAGTGCGTCGTGATATCCAGAGAGATCTTGTCCAATGCCCAAACCAAGCGTCGGCTGAGGAAGATGCAGAGTATCAGGAAGCCGAGTGAAGGGAAGGATGTCCCAAAGTGGGTTGGGATTGGTGTCGGTGAACGGAGATGCATTGGGCAATGACCACGAGATGGGGATCGTGGAGAGGAAGGAGGAGAGGCGGGCTGAACAGTGAGAGTGGGGGAGAGGGGATGAACAAGATGAGGGTTTGCAGACAGTTGAGAGGCCATTGGATGATTTGAATGCTGTAGGATGGTTGGGAGAGGGTGGAAGTGTCAAGGTGGGGGTAGGTAGTGTGGCTGTGGGGTCCCGGGGGAAAATTCTGAATATGTCACGTGCATCCCGCACTTGGATGCCACGTAGACATTTCTGTACAGAAGGTGCAGGACCTGGGATGGTGAATTGGTCCCATGTGAGCCCAGTCCGGGACGAGTCAGCCAGGGATCCATCTCAGGCGTCCGAGGTCAGGTGTGCATTGTCCTGCACATGAGTCTAAGGTCAGGTGTGCACTGTCCTGCACATGAAACAGTGCTAGTCTGCGCTATGAGTCTCCCTCTAGAATGATGTCAGTGACTCTGTGTATCTGGTATGGTACCGGATGCCAGATCATTGAGTAGTTAGTGTTTAGGACAAGGGGCCAGCCCATAGGGCTACCCCAAGTTGTAGTGTGGGCATGGGGATGGTGTGAAACCACACCCATGAGGGCCAGGAAGGTCGTGGCTGTACCCACCAGCCATGGGTAGGCCATGGGGGGGATGTAGGACAGCCCCAGGGGCAGGCCAGGGTAGCCAACTGGTTATCCAGCCCTGGGAGAGGTTTAAGGCAAGTTTGGGGCAGCCCATACAGGCTGCCCAGCCTCCAAAACAGGGGGCATTCAGTGCCCAGCCTCCTAGGCAGCAGGCGCCTAAGTGCCCAGCCCTATTTCCCATGTGCGCATGTGCCCAGCCAAGTATCAAAGTGATGCGCAGCATTTTATAGTATTTATTGCTGTATTTTCTGGTCGTGGGAGCATTTAATGCTGGCCGACTGCTGTAGTTGGGCTAGTATAAAAGGGAGAGCCCACAATCCCATTCAATCATCTCATTCTCCACCAAGAGCTCAAGCATAAGAGGCTAGACAAAGCCAAGAGGGTGCTTAGCAAAGGGGTGAAGGATTCGGGCATATGCTGCGTGCCCCTTGGCCCGGCTCTAGTGGGACCCTGGCGAGTATGAGTGGCATGATCCTTATGCATTCCCCGACGCCACAGAGATCACCTTTTTCCAGTACACTGTTCGGTTGGGGAGACATATTTTGACTGCGAGGAGGATGGTCTCTCCATTGGCGGCTACAGGGACTCTCACAGGAGTTCCTGCAGGATTTTTGGACCAGACTCTGGGGTAGTCGATAGGCACGCAGGATCTCGACTTTCCAGTGGCTGGTTGCCCACAGGGGCTCTGCAGTTGGCACCTGGCTTGTCTATAGTGGTCTTCCGGCGGCCTGCGTCCGATGCGGCCACCCTTTGGAGACACAGAGACACTGCCGATGGGACTGTCCACAGGCGCAACAGATTTGGCTGCGGATGCTGTGCATTCTAGCCCCCCTCTCTCTAGAGGGCATGTATACGTGGGGTGCCGTTGCTTGGTTGACTTCGTTAGGGCCTGCTATGGGCTATGAGACAGAGCAGGATAGCCAGGCCATCAGATTCATTAGGGGCTAGCCTCGCCTTGTTCCTTCACCGGATTTCTCGTCCGCCGGCTGGAGATCTACGATGGGAGCTCCTCAGCAGCCTCACCATCTGGTTCACCTGGAGAGCCCGGTGTTTCAGGGCCTTTGAGGGGAGACTGGAGCCCGGTGTTTCAGGGCCAGCAGAGGCTGTTCGGGGGATTTGGCAGGAGTTGATCCACACCCTACAAGGACAGTATGACCGCATCCGGGGCGACTCGGATGAGGCGATCTTGCGGCGCCAGGCCTTTCACACCACTTGGCGCAGCGGCCCCTTCTATACCCTAAACGCGGGTACCCCCCACTGGCACTACAGGCCATCCGTTTGGCTTTTCCCCCCTCCTATTGTATGATATAGCCTCTCAGTTCTTTGTATTGATATTTGTACCTTTTTGCACCTAGGGAGAGTCTCCCTAGCTGCCTTGATTGGATCTCTGCTTTGCCTTCTTATGAGCAGGAGAGGGTTTTTGTAGCCCAACGGGCGTTTTTTTATATAACTAATGAAAGGATCTTTTCTCGGAAAAAAAAAAGGAGGTGAAGGATTCAGGTCAAGGGCAGGGTAATCCCAGCCAAGAAAAGGTCCAAGATTTCTGTATTTTCTTTCAGATTTCTCATCATTCTAATAAAGCAAATACACCATCTGTGGTGGGGGCCCTACAGAGGGTAATTGGGACCCAATACTGTGTCCTCTCCATCTCTCCCTCTCTCTCTCTATTTTCTGCACATCTTCTTTCAGTTTGTGCGTTAATTTCTGTCGCGAAAAGAGTGCTGAATTCTGAGTATTGAAGTTACCCCGAAGCTTCCGCATGTTACAGAATATGAACTGGTGAAGAAATAACCCCACACGGGATATCGATACGTTTACTTCTCACTAAGTGAAGAGTGAAAGGAAGGAATCTACCTCGATGTGGTGAATTCACTAACAGGGGTGGGGAGGGTTGGAAGATGTGGTGGGTGAGAAGGAAGAGGTGGTGGTGGGTGGTGGTGGAGGTGGAATAAAGGAAGTGGAGATGGAGCCGACAGAGGGGTTGGAGGGCGACATCGATGGGCTGGAAAGCCAATGGCAGTGGAGGTGGTGTCAGATGTGGAGAATACACCAAAGGTAATTGAGGAGTCCTGTGGGCGGAAGGGTGGTGCCTGCGGGGGGGTATGAGGTGACGGTCCTCCAGCTGTGGTGGGTTGAGGACGGGACCGAGGAGGAAGGGGTTTCGGAGTACCCACAGACGGTGTCAACAGGGTGTGGAGGGACTGGCATTAGATGCACGGCGAGTGTTGAGGAATTGTTGCAGAAGGCAGGTGAGGAAGCCTGCGCTGGGTAAACAGCACTTAGAACTGTTGGGATTCCGGTACTGAGCCCGGAAGTGCCTGCACTTGGTGCGGATGGTGTCCTGGAGAAGATGTGCAAAGGGATATGGGCGGATTGTGGAGAGACAGAAAAAGGCTTCGGTGGCCAGGATGGATTGGAGAGGGTGTGGTGGCTGAGGCGGTTCACGAAAGAGGAAGTAGTGATGGAAGAGCACATAAAGGTGATGAATGCAAGAGGTTTGGGGTGAGGAGGGGTTACCTGTGAGGAGATTAGTGATGTGACTGCTCAACTGGGTAAGTGGCAGTCCTTTGTGGAGGGTGGAAGAGCAAACACCAAGGGCAGATGGGTGTGCTGAGCCGATGATGATGGAGGCCTTGGGGGCTGAAATGCGGAAGCAGAGATGGGGTCCAAAGAAAGGAAAGTTGTGGAGGAGAGAGGAACAAATGCCAGTGTTGGAGGTAGTCATTCCGGCCAGACAAGCAAGGTTGGTGAGACCCAAGGTGGAGAGGTCCATGGGGGTGAAGAGGGTGGAAAGGGAGGGCCATGACTGAGAGGGCTCTTGGAGGTATATCAGAAAGCTGTAGTGATTGGAGTTGGGACAGGGAGCATTCTGACAAGGGATGGACAACTCAGAGGAAGATGTGGAACGACGGTTGGTGGCCTTAGAGGTGGGGACGGGGGCATAAGACGGATCATCTTGAGTGGAGCCGGACCCGGAGCCAGAGGCGGAGCTGGAAGTGGAGGAGGACATGGTGGAGCGAGGCCCAGGTGAAGCAGGTGTGATTGAGGGAACGGGTACGGCATGTGGCCACAAGGGCGGTGCACACTTTGCAGTGGCAGCACCATGGGAGGAAGGGGAGGATAGGCTACCAAGAGAAGCCGATGATGAAGAGAGGTTGCAGAGGTTGGGAAGATTCCATGTTGTGGAGTGGGATGAGGAGCACCACCAGGTAACATGCAGATTTGTACCGATGAGGTTAGTGTGGGACAACCTGATGGAGCGCAGTACCTAATGGAGAGGGCGAAGGTTGGGCTCTTCGCAGGTTGTGGCATAACGGGGGTGCTGATGAGCCTGATGGAGAGGGCGATGGGGTGGAGTTGTGGACAGCCCACGCTGGATTGCAAGGGTGGTGTGGGATGGTGCTAAGGGGAAGCATATGGCGATGGCAAGAAGGATGTAGAGACCGCGGCTGATTTGGAGGTGGCCTGTGGAGAGATGGAGTGGTGCTTGTGTTACATGCACTGAGGTTGACCGTGGTAACAGTGGTGCTTGTGTTACATACACTGAGGTTGACCGTTGTAACACGCAGAAAAGCCTTCTTTAAACCTTTACTTTGGTGAGATCTTTAGCATCCATTCACTGAGTAGAGAGAGAGAGAGCCTTTAGTGGGTATTGGGACCCAATACTGTGTTGTCCAGCCCAGCGCCGTCCTTGCTTACCCCCAATGCTTACTCGACTATTCCCCCTCTACTTCCCACACTACCCCCCCCCCCCAGCTTGGTGTTACTCCCCATGCGGGCAGCTGCATTACCCAGTGCATCCAGCCTCTCCAACTCCCACCAACTTTTTTAAGGACGCCTCTATCACTTCCACTGCTGCTTCAAAGCGCCTTCAACCTCTGGGCAGCCCTGCCTACTCACCCACCTACCACCTGGCTGTGCATGGCCGCCCATCCACTTCCACTCCCCCTCTGCTGCTCAGCAACCATGCGAGTTCACCTACTGCCTTCCCCGCCTCCCACTTGGCGGTGCATGACGCCCAGCTCTCTCCCCCTTCACAACTACAGCATGGCCATGCGCAGTCGTCTCCAACTTCCCCTAGCTGCCACCCGACGTTGCATGGCTGCCAAGCACCTCATGCTTCCCCTCTGCAGTGCAGTCCCTTCTCATCTATTTCAACCCCCTCACACAATCGTGCGCAGCCTGGCTCCTCCCAGCACCTGCCCCAGCCCTCTCTTGCGCACCAGCCCTCTCTCTTGCGCTCCAGCCCTGCACCTTGTAAGCTTGCCTTCACTACCAGCTCCTCTCCCATGGCCGCCTCAGCTGCACCCCAATCATGTCTCCCTCATGGTCCTTCCCTCTCTAACCACGCCATCATACCTCAATATTTCCCTCCCTCTTGGCTTCACAATAGATCACCCCATCCATTTATCTTCGTCCCTCTCTCCATCATCATCACCAACCCTGGCTCCTTCTACCAGCTTGCTTGATGATGGTGAGTCTCCTTCCCAAGGCCGCACTCGAAGCCTCGAAGACATCTACAAGTCTTCGTGTTTTTCGGTCCTTCTCCAAGCTGAGAGGGCGGATTCCCATCCGCCGGAGCTTCTCGAAGATCCTCAATGCCCTACAGTTACTGATGCACTTGCTAGTGCTCATCCCGCCGAATGCATCGAGGCTATGAGCCAAGAGATGGAGGCCCTCACCGAACAATGCACATGGGAGCTTGTGCCACCACAACCCCATCACAACTTAGTTGGGTGCAAGTGGCTCTTGAAGAAGAAATTCAAGGCCGATGGGAACTTAGACCACTTCGAAGCTCGCGTTGTAGCTCGCGGTTTCACACAACAATATGGCGTTGACTACAACGAAACCTTCTCCGGGGTATTGGGTACGGCTTTATTTTGGTTACTTGTTGCTCTAGCCGCACATTTCAAGCATATATTCAAATAAGAGAATAAGTAGCTCTTTATACAAAGTGGAGTCACCATAAATAGAAGTGACTGTCGCAAGTCATGACTCATGTTGCATGCTAGAATAGAAATAGAATTATGCTTCCCTAGAATATTAGAGAGCATCTCCTAGATACATGCATAGAATAAAGTAAATCCTAAGAACACAAGTCCACATACAGATGGACACCTCAAAGCATTAATTACTGACATCCGCCCTTAATGCAAAGAGGTGGACATTTGATCATGTTGCAGCATCAAGCATCTTTATGAGATGCTCCTTTTGATGATTCCCCCCTTCAATGGACACCGGGAAGGAGCCCAACACCAAGGCAAGAGGCTCGATGCTTGTCATGAGGTACGGGCTTGGTGAGGAAATTTGCCATGTTGTCCTTTGTAGGGACATACTTCATGTTGATGTAGCCTTCTTGAACCACCTGCTTGAGTGGATAATAAGCAATGTTGACATGCTTGAGTTTACTTGACACCTTAGGAGAATTGGTGAGGGAGATGGTTGATTTGTTGTCACAAAACATAGTGACAGGGGTATTGCATAGGGAAGATGAACCTCATGGAGAAGTTGGTGAAGCCGTAAAGCTTCTCGGGCAGCTAGGGAAGCGGTAACATACTCTGCTTTCGTCATAGAAGAGGCTACCGAAAGTTGTCTCCTGGTTTGCCAAGAGATAGCTCCACCGCCTAGCAAGAAGAGGTAACCTGAGATGCTCTTCATTTGAGGATCATGGCCTCCCCAATCGGCATCTGTAAAGGCCTCCAAACATAGAGGGCCTGCTCTTGCAAAGTAGGTTAGTGTATGTGTCTTTGTAGCATGTACATATCGGAGACATCTTTTGAGGGCTACACCATGCACCTTGTGTGGCTCCCCAATCGGCATCTGTAAAGGCCTCCAAACATAGAGGGCCTGCTCTTGCAAAGTAGGTTAGTGTATGTGTCTTTGTAGCATGTACATATCGGAGACATCTTTTGAGGGCTACACCATGCACCTTGCGTGGCTCATGCAGTGCTCTAGAAAGAATGTGTCCTGTGTAGCATACATTCATGCGAGTGCAAGTGATGCAATAGCAGATTTGCCCGCAGATTTGCCCAAGTATATGATCATAGGGAATATCATGCATAAAATTCCTATCTATGTGAGTATAGGGGAGATCCTCAGGTGCAAGATGAGCATTAATGACCATAGGTGTCATGTGCATCAGCAATGCCATGGACCTTCTCAAGGCTAGATCCAGAAGAGGCAACCAGATAAAGAGTATGAACCCAGTAGAAGAACCAGGAAGATGGAGCATAGAGCACAGAGCACCTTGGGCAGTGTAGACTGGAGACAGGCGTGGAGAGCAAACTGAAGACCAGAAGGATGTCGGCTGCAAGATAAGGGGACTGTCGGCTGAACAAATGGAGTCGGCTGTACCTGGAAAAGGCGGCTGCAAGCATCCAAGATTTTAATGAATATTTAAAGCCAGTCGGCTGGTCCGACAGCAGTCGGCCAGCTCCTCCAGCCATACAAGTGACTAGAAAAGGGCTCAAGTGCCCATCAGTTATCTCATTCAACCCACTGGGGGTATGAGTCATTAGGAGTCCTAGTCTAGGGCAGTTTTGGTGTGTTATCACCTTTTCAAGAAGGCAGCCAAGGGCTGCAAAGATATGTACCTTTTTGTACCATAGTATATACTGAAATTCCAGCACTTCTCACTCTCTCTCTCTACTCTCTCTCTACCTACGTTTTTGCATCAGATGGTGCATTTTTGCATTAGAAGGTTTCCAAGAGTGTTTAGGGCTAAAAGAAGACTCCTAGAGCTTCCGCGTGTTACATTGGTATCAGAGCATCAGGCTCAGCAAAGCTAAACACTGATTCAGTCCCAAATGATGGTGTACAGGTCCAAGGTATAGGAAAGTACACGGATTCAAAGCCCAAGGCGGGGAGCACAGAAGCGGGAAGAACTCCCAGGAGGTTTGTTGGTGGTGTTCCACAGTGCCAGATGGGGATGGCAGTTCCGTGAGCCAGATAGGTTCTCAGGTAACGGTCCCAAGGGAGGTTGATCCTCCAAGGGTGATGTGAGAGTGCCAGACTCAGTTCCAGGAATGAAGACCAAGACGGTGTTCAAAGTCAGGGCAGGAATGGATTGTGGACTAGAGGAAGACCAGATGCATAGATCTTCATCAGAGACAGAGTGGTTTGGAGAACAGATCGGATTTTCAGAGAAAAAAGGTTTGCCAGGGATGGATGATGACAGAGGGACTTCGGAACAGGATTGGGATGATGACAGTCATCCAAGAGCAGGTTGGATTCCCGTCATCAAGTTTAGCAGAGGGGGATGTCATGTGCATCAGCAATGCCATGGACCTTCTCAAGGCTAGATCCAGAAGAGGCAACCAGATAAAGAGTATGAACCCAGTAGAAGAACCAGGAAGATGGAGCATAGAGCACAGAGCACCTTGGGCAGTGTAGACTGGAGACAGGCGTGGAGAGCAAACTGAAGACCAGAAGGATGTCGGCTGCAAGATAAGGGGACTGTCGGCTGAACAAATGGAGTCGGCTGTACCTGGAAAAGGCGGCTACAAGCATCCAAGATTTTAATGAATATTTAAAGCCAGTTGGCTGGTCCGACAGCAGTCGGCCAGCTCCTCCAGCCATACAAGTGACTAGAAAAGGGCTCAAGTGCCCATCAGTTATCTCATTCAACCCACTAGGGGTATGAGTCATTAGGAGTCCTAGTCTAGGGCAGTTTTGGTGTGTTATCACCTTTTCAAGAAGGCAGCCAAGGGCTGCAAAGATATGTACCTTTTTGTACCATAGTATATACTGAAATTCCAGCACTTCTCACTCTCTCTCTCTACTCTCTCTCTACCTGCGTTTTTGCATCAGATGGTGTGTTTTTGCATCAGAAGGTTTCCAAGAGTGTTTAGGGCTGAAAGAAGACTCCCAAAGCTTCCGCGTGTTACAATAGGGGTTGGGGCAAAAGTGGATTGGGACATATGAGCATGGGCTAGTATTTCCTCAATATATTTTTCTTGGGAAAGAGAGATAAAGTTCCCATGGGGATCACGTATAACTTGTATACCAAGAAAATATGCTATAGGCCCATTCTTAGTGATTGGAAATTCACTTTGAAACATACTTTTAGCTAGATACATCATATATTCATTAGATGCCAAGATAGGGATGTCATCTACATATAGACCTATGAGAGTCCACCCATTGGTATGATGCAAGACATAGAGGTTGTGATATGTGAGTAATATTTGCCATCCCCAGGAAATAAGAGCATCATGCATGTGATGGCACCACTGACGTGGAGATTGCTTCAAGCCATAGATAGCCCTTTAAAGTTTGCATACAAAGCGTGAATGGGATTGGGATACAAAGTATGGGGGTTGGTGCATGTAGATATCCTCTTCAAGCCGACCATGAAGGAAGGCTGTCTTGATATCTATATGGTGAAGTGGGAGATTGAAATGTGCGGCTAGAGCAACAAGTAACCAAAATGAAGCCACACCCAATACCGGGGAGAAGGTTTCGTTGTAGTTGACGCCATATTGTTGTGTGAAACCGCGAGCTACAAGGTGACCTTTGAAGCGGTCCAAGCTCCCATCGGCCTTGAATTTCTTCTTCAAGAGCCACTTGCACCCAACTATGTTGTGATGGGGTGGTGGCAGCACAGATTGATCTAGCACAGATTGGGAGATATCTTGCCCCTAACCCGATGTATGACATCCTACACCCAGTCATTGGCACCGGTTGGAGCTAGATGCTTTATTGGATGTATTTACCCCCCTTCCCTCCGACCCACCCACCCACGCCACAGTAGTTATAACCAGAGCCCTATATGAGATTTATCTCCACGTTATAGAGTACTTAATATATTTTTTTTCTTTTGTATCCATTTGATGTCCATTGAGACATGATGATGATGTACACAGGTTTTGTCTCATAGGCCGCTTTTTTGGCCTTTAGAAGACGTTAATAAAATCTCTCTTTCTTTCTTTCTTTACCTCTCTCCCCCCTGCAAGCAGGAGTATTTGCTTGTATTACTTCTCTGGAGAACTTTTGTACAATGCTTAAGAACCAGAGTGATGACTGCCCAACGCAAGGACGGGGAAGACTGAGAATCCACCAATCCAAGGGCAATGTAGAAGACTCTTCTGGGCCACTGATGCAAGTTTAGGATAGCTGTAGGATTGCACATATGCTGGCTGAATGCTGAAGACGAGCTTGGAGAGGATGAAGACTGACTATTGAACTGAATTCTGATTTAATGATTGATGATTTATGCTGAATACCAAGCGCTTGCTTATATATGATATGGGGCTGCTGGTCGGTGGGCTGTCGGCCGGTTTGGTTTGGACAAAAATGTTAATAATAGCATTTAATTTCTGCGCATGTCTTACATTGCTGCCCAGCTGGCTGACTGCACTTTTGTCTCCACAACCTGCTGCTGATGATCTTTTTTTTTTCCGAGAAAAGATCCTTTCATTAGTTATGTAAAAAACGCCCGTAGGGCTACAAAAGAGATCTCTCCTGCTCCTAACAGAGAGAAGAGCAGTGAATACATCATGGCAGCCCGGGAGACTCTCCCTAGGTGCTGCAAAATACAAGCATCAGTCTAAGGACTGAGCGGCTAAATCATACAATGGGGGGGGGAAAGAGCCAAACAGGTGGCCTGTAGTGCCAACGGGGGGATCCCGTGTGTAGGGTGTAGAACGGGCCGCAGCGCCAAGTGGTATGAAAGGCCTGGCGTCGTAAGATCGCCTCATCCGAGTCTCCCCGGATGCGATCGTACTGTCCTCGCAGGGTGTGGATCAACTCCTGCCAAATCCCCCGAACAGTCTCTGCTGGTGGCTCTAATCTCCCCTCAAAGGCCGTGAAGCACCGGGCCCTCCAGGTGAACCAGATGGTGAGGCTGCTGAGGAGCTCCCATCGTAAATCCCTCTCCTGTGTGCAGCTGGCGGACGAGAAATCCGGTGCCGGAACCAGGCGAGGCTGGCCCCTAATAAATCTGATGGCCTGACTGCCCTGCTCCATCTCATAGCCCATAGTAGCAGGCCCTGACGAAGTCGACCAAGCAGCGGCACCCCACGTAAACATACCCTCTGGAGAGAGGGGGGCTAGAATACGCAGCATCCGCAGCCAAATCTGCTGTGCCTGAGGGCAGTCCCAAAGGCAATGTCTCTGTGTCTCCATAGGGTGGCCGCATCGGACGCAGGCCGCCGGAAGACCGCTGTAAACAAGCCAAGTGCCAACTGCTGAGCCCCTGTGGGCGACCAGCCACACTGAAAAGCCGAGATCCTGCGGGCCTGTCGACTAGCCCAGAGCCGAGCCCAGAAATCCTCCAGGAACTCCTGTGATAGTCCCTGCAATCGCCAATGCCCCGCTGCCGCTGGAGAAACCGTCCTCCTCGCCGTCAAAATATGCCGTCCCAGCCGAACAGTATACTGGAAAAATGTGATCTCTGTGGCCTCAAGGGATGCATAAGGATCATGCCACTCGTACTCTCCGGGGTCCCACTGTAGCCGGGCCAAGGGGCGCGCTGCATATGCCCATATACGCCAATCCGGGAGCACGTCAGCATGGTCGGGGTCAATATGCCACTTCCGAGAAGCGGCAGCCACTACCTGAATCCTCTGAAAGGTGCACTCTGCAACCAAAGGCGACTCCACCTCCACTCTCTGGAGTCGGCCCTCATCCTGAATCTCATAATAGAGGCATCTGCCATCCTCAGTGCTAGCTCTGACAGCAATCAGGATCTCCAACTGTGTAAAGGCTCCCATCCACCGTGGGGCCACTGGCTCGAGAGGTGTGAACCACTCCTCTGTAAGTGCCTCCTGAATATCATCCCTCATAATCAACCCCCCTCTGAAGTGACTCAGCCTCTCCACCTGGGTCTCCTCAGCCTCTCCACCTGGGTCTCCTCTGGTAGACTGCAGAAAGCCTGCCAGTCTCCAAAACTACGAGCTGGGCCTGCCGCTAAAGGTCCCCAGGCTAGACGAGGCCGAGAACCCAGCATATGACCCTGCTCTGTACGAACCGCTGGGCTCCAGATGAGCGGCTGCCTGGCCCGCTCCTCAACACAAGAAGGAGGCCGCTGAGAGAGCCCCGGTCTCAGCAGCTCCCAAGCTCTCAGGATACTCAAAGCAAATTTGTCCTCCCATCCTCTACTGAGGCCTGTCCTCCTCATCTCTATGAAGATCCAGCGAATCTCTGGTGCCCAAGTACCCCCTGCAGGAGGCGCCCGGGCCTGCAGTCGCTGCAAGAGGAGCTCTTTCCAAGGCTCAGCGCCTGGAAGCAACCCCCGAACAATAAGCTTCCCCAATAAGGCTCTACTCTGATCGACTGGATCTATAATGCCCAAACCGCCCTGAGCCAGCGGAAGTGTAATAACTGCCCATGCAACCTTTGCCCGAGCTGGCTGACCGTCCCGCCCAGACCACAGAAAGTTCCTGATCAGCCTCTGTACCTGGCTGATGCAAGAGCTCGAGAAAATCCAGCAAGACGTAATGTACCACATAGTCGCTAACAGCACCTGATTTGCCACCACCACCCTCCCAGCCAAGGATAGTCGAGCTGTACTCCAATACAATAGCTTCTTCCGAATGCTCAGAAGAAGCGGGGCAATCTGCTGCTCAGGTGACAAATCGAGGCCAATCTGGCATCCCAAATACCGCACTGCTGTGCCGGGAGGAATCCATCTAAAACCGGGGTCCGGACTCCATGCCGGAGTGGGAGCACTACTGATCCAAAAGGCCACTATCTTGCGCCAATTGATCAATGCTCCCGAAGCTGCACTAAAAACCTGGAGCGACTGCTCTGCCCGAATAAGATTGGCCTCTTGGCCATGCAAAAATAAGCCCGTGTCGTCTGCAAACTCAGCATCAAGCAAATCCTCCCCCCGGACTGGGAGCTGAAGTCCTCTCAAACCAACCTCCTCTGCCGTCAAATACATACTCATAGCCTCCGCAAAGAAGAGAAAAAGGAAAGGGGCGAGAGGACACCCCTGACGGACTGATCTGGTCAGCTCAAAACTCGGCCCCCGACCTCCTGCAATCAGCACCTGGCTGCGAGCTGTGGAATACAAAGCTGCCACCCCTCTGATCCATCCTGGCTCAAAGCCCAGGCGTAGCATAGTGCCCTCTAAGAATCCCCAATCAACTCTATCGTATGCCTTCTCAAAATCGAGAAGCATCACGACCAAGTCCTCGCCAAGAAACCTAGCTCGGGCCGTCGCCTCCCAGAAAGTAAAGATGTTGTCAAGGATACTGCGCTCCTTGACAAATCCTGTCTGAGTAGCATGAATCAACTCCCCCAGGAAGGGCTGGATCCTCAAACTCAAGGCCTTTGCCAAGACCTTGTAGACAGTATTGAGGATCGTAATAGGCCTCCAATGCCGAATATCATCTGATACTCCCTCTCCCTTGGGGATAAGATAGATCAAGCCCTCTGAAAAGCTCTGCGGCATCACCCCAGTGTCCAAAACATGCTGAAAGCCCCTGCGGAGGCCTGGCCCCAAAAGGTCCCAATAGCGCATAAAAAAGGCCGGCGTCAGTCCGTCCTCCCCTGGGCAACTATGTCGCGGCAGGACCCTCAAGGCCTCGGCAAGCTCAATCTCTGACAGAGGCGCACCTAGAACTGTGCGCATATGGTCTGTGACCCTCCTCTGCACATGGGCCCACACAGTCTGTCTGCATACATCTCGATCCTCAGTGGCTGGCTCCGCTGAAAGCAAGTCACTATAAAAAGCAGTGGAAATGGCTCTGATCTCCCCGAGCTCAGTAGCTACCGATCCATCCGGTCTACCAAGCTGGCGGACTCCTGCTCGCGCATGACGGGGTCCAGTGATCTCAAAAAACTCCCCAGTCACTCTATCACCAAGCTGCGTCCACTGAGAGGCCTGACGACGATAGTAAAACTCATGTCTCTGCTCCTCTGCCTCTCTAACCTCCTGGCGTGCCTGGCTCAGCTAGGACGCCACCCACTCACATGCAGGCTGCTGCTCCTGAAGGCGCTGTAGCGAAGCAAGGCTGCGTCTCAGCCGTTGCTCCCGCTCGCGAATCTCTCCCAGTCGTGTCAAAGCTGCAGCGTGTAGAAAAGAGCTAAGATCAATGAGTCCCTGGGCACACTGGCCCGCTGCATCCTGGTCAGAGCACTGACTATCATGCCAGATCCTCTCAATGTCCTCAGCGAGACTGGGATCTGTAAGTACCCTCTCTGGGATCCTCAACTGCAAGCTGGGCTCCCGTGTCCCCTCCTCCAATGTCAATATAACTGGCGCATGATCTGAAAATGAGGTGCCAGCGAGAATGCCGACGGAGCCCCCTCGCTCCCCTAACCTGTCGCCCACATAAAAGCGATCAATCCATGATAGATTAGTCCCTCCCTGCCAGAGATTCGACCGAGAGAAACTAAGACTGTCCTGCGACCGGGAGAAAGCCCCATGCTGCCATGCATCAGTGATCCTCAGTGACATGCAAAACCGGTCCCAAGCTGCAAGCTCCGTGCCGTGCATTGTAACATGACTGCCTCCCACCCTATCTGCCGGGTCCTCAAGCATGTTGAAGTCTCCCCCAACACACCAATGTGCGGCCTCTGGCAATGCATCTGTAACCTGAGTCCAGAACTCTGCTCTGGCACTAGCATGATTGGGCGCATAGATGTTGAGCACACCCAATAGCTCATCATGCATCCTCAGAATGACATACTGTGCTCTACCAGGCACAATGATCCCTCGATCCACAATGGCCTGCCGCCATGCATCTGCAATAACCATGCATACTCCTCCCTGTCCACCCAAAGGACCAAACCCTGCAGACCAGAAAGTGTCCCATCTACCAAGCATCACCGAACCATATCTCCGGATCCTGCTCTTACCCAAGTGGTGCTCCTGCATCATCAGAATGTCAATGCTGCCACCAACCAGGCATCTCTGTAGCTCCTGCCTCAAGCAGCCTCGATAGCGTATAAAGTGTGCTCCGCCAAGGCCCTGTACATTCCATGAGATGATCCTCATGGATGTCCTACTGAGGTGGATGCTGTCTCAGCCGTGCGGCGGGCCTTCGCAAGCGGCTTGGATGGAGAGTAGTCCCCATCCGAACGGCTGCGAGTGTGCCCACCCGGTGTACTGCAAGAATCCCGGATCAGGCGCCAGTGGCTGTGACCCATGGCGACTGCCTCCTGCTCTGACATAGTAACCTCGTGAATACTCACATATCTTGGGTCGCGTGCCAAATCTGCAACTATGCGCACGACCAAATGCCGAATCCCAGATGTATCCACACTCCCGGGATCCAAGACAAAATGAGCTAACTCCCAAAGTCGGCCAATCACATCTGTAACCTCCAAATCGCTCATGTGATGAGAAAACTCAACTGCCTGAGTCTTCAACGTGCTGAGAGCGAGCTCTAGAGTCCACTCCCGGTCACAAGGTCCACATAGAGGGAACGAGAAGGCCACCGCTGAGTCTAGTGCCTCCTCCCCGCGGGCCGGAGGTATCACTACATGCACTCGGATGGGTGCTGGCTCATGGGGGCCCTCTGCTCCAAAAAGCCGTGTGAAGCTATAATCAAACGCCGCCGAGCGCTGTCGAATGCCGAGGCGACTCAGCCGACTGCGGATAGATGAAATCCGTGAGGCCCTAATCGGCATAGGTCTCCTCTGTGATGCTCGAGCGAGGTCAGTGCTCAGCGCCCTCCGGACTGCAGGTGAGCGCCAGGGAGCTGCCAGGACCTCCCGGGAAGGCGAGGCGGGCGGAGGGGGAGGAGGGGGAGGCGAGGGAGGAGGAGAGGGAGCCGCTGCCGAGACCGGAGCGGGGGCGGGAGGAGGCGATGGTGGAAGCGAGGCGGTGGGAGGGGATGGGTGTGGGGGAGGTGAAGGAGGGGGAGCTGGCATCTCCTGGTCCTCGGTCGCTGCAGGGGTCTCCTCCTGAAGGGGAGCAAATCTGTTCCTCACGGGAACCCAGTGAGGCTGAGACTGTGGCTGCTGCTGCAGCGGTACCTGGGCGTGCTGCTGTGGCTGTCTCCCTCGACGGCGCCCCTGTCCAGGCTGCCACTCCGAGGTCTCTGTGGCCTGAGCAGGTGTCCCTGAGGCAGCCTGCCGAGCCGAATCTGTGGGCGGGCCATCAGTGGCCTGCTGCGGTGGTGAGGGCCGAGGTCTCCTGCGAGGGCAGGCCTTGGCCAAATGACCGACCTGCCTGCAAATGAAGCACTGGTTCGGGAGCCCCGAGAACTCCACTCTCTGATCTATCCACCCCCCCCTATCCTAGGTAGCTGAATGACCTTAGGAAGGGAGGAGATGTCAGATACCAATACTCTGACCGAAGGTAGCCCAGCTGCTCTGGCCACCACTGAAGCTGCTGAGGGGCCCGTCTCAAGAACCGAGCCCACCAATGCTCCGAGCCTGGAGAGGAGCGGAAGATACTCCCGGCGGAGACCAGGGAAACAAACTGTAATATGGAAGAGGCGCTCTCCCTGCTCCGCCGCAGCTGGGTCAAATCCATGCTGCCAAGGCCTGAAGAAAGCCCGAGCACCCCTGATATCCAGAGGACTCATGGCAAGGACCTTGGCAACGCTCTGGGCGGCCTCGAACTCGATCTGATAATGTCCCCGGCCCAAGAGCTGAACATCCAGGATCTTGCCCACATCTGCAAGAAGGCGAGCCTGAAGTAGATCCTGATCTCCCCTCTGCTGGGGCGAGTGCCGACTATACGGCAGATGGTGGAATGAGCCTGAAGGCGTTCCACCTCTGCGGTGAGGCTCGCTTCCTCTTCCGGCGAAAGAGAAAGCCTGATGGGGATGACCTCAGGGGCGGGCGAGGGGGCTGCGGAAGAGTCCCTCTGAGGCGAGGCGGGAGGAGTCTCCATCAGAGTCTGAAGCTCAAGCGAAGGCGAGGCGAAAGCGGAAAACCTGCAAGAAGCGGGCTGCACACCAAGAGGCGGAAGGACGGATGACAGTGAGGAAAGAAAAACAAAAACCCCCAAGGGGTGAAAAGCAGCACGACAAAGGAGGGAGGGGGGGGGGGGGGGCGAAAAACGGAGGAGAGGCCCAGAGGGGGGGGGCGGCGACAACGCGAGAAGGAGGGGGCCGGGGCGCTGCTGAAGGGAGGCGGGCGAGAAGAGGCGAAGAGGCGGGGGGGCGAACTGGCGGCAGCGGGGAGGGAGGGCGAACAGGCGGCAGCGGGGAGGGAGGGCGAACTGGCGAAAAGGGGAGGGGGGGCGAACTGGCGAAGAGGGGGGGGAGGCGCAGCAACGAGGAAGGAGGGGGGGGCGGCGCAGCAGCGAGGAAGGAGGGGGGGGGCGCAGCGGCGAACAGAGGGGAGCAAGCGGGGGGCGGAAGGAAAAGAAGAGGGCGCGAGGAGGGGGGGGAGCGATGGCGCGCAGAGCAGGGTGGAGGCGGGAGCTTCAGCGAGCGAGCATGTCTTCTGCTGCTGATGATCTTTAGGCTGGCCGAGTGGAGGTTGGCTGCTCCCTAATAAACAGGCTGCTGAATGATGTTGTAGCCATGGGCTGGCCTTTGGCTGGTCCATAGGCATGCACCAAATCTATACATGCTTGTTAATGCTTTTGATGCAAGACCTAAGCTAAGGTTTACTTCTACATGCACTTATCTAGTGGGGTTCTCCAAGTGGGTTAAGAGGATTGACTCTAGACTGTGACCTCTGTGGCTTGGAGATTGACCTACGTAGCTCATACCTGACTGACGTTGGACTGAGGGCTCAGAATGGGGTGACGGCGTACGACAAATGTTCCTAAAAAAGGTACTATTATTGCACAAATGCTTGCACTGATAATGATTCCAATGTGTCATTGTGTACCCCAGTACAAGGTGCACTTGACATTCCCGCCTGCTTAGCTTGGTGGCAGGTGCATGGCTTGCAAGTAGGCCGCCAATAGCTGGGGATGCTCCTGAAAGAACTCTTCGTCTAGCCATACCGCTTCATTGTCTTGGTCCTTGAACTTCGTATAGAACCGTTTGATTCTTCGATTGGAACCATGCTTTCATCACTGGAGGAGAATTTGTTCAAGCTCTATGACTTTTACCTGGTCGATCATATCTGGTTGCTGTTCTTCTGATACATCGTGTAAAGTTGGACCTCCATATGGCTTCAACCAAGGAACGTGAAAGACATTGTGCATAGTCCAACTTTCCAGCAACTTTAACTTCAAAGAGACATCACTTAACTTCTGAATGATTGGAAAAGGGCCGAAACCACAGAATGAAAGCTTGGAACAAAGCTTGCCCACTTACTTTAGCAGTTGCTTCATGATCCGGAGATACACCCAATCCCCTTCCTTAAATTTGACATCTCTCGTGGATTTGTTGGCTCGCAAGGTATAAGCTTCTTGAGCTTTGTCAAGGCTCCTTAACTGACTCAATGATTTTCGAAAATGTTTCGGTAGTCTTCTTGGCCTCTAGGGGGATGGTGATGCCTGTCTCGTCAAAAGAGATGGGACAATTGACCAAATGCTGCCTCATACGGTGCCTGACCAATATTAGATGAGTGAGTATTATTCAGGATTGCCTATACCAATGGAAGATACTGTTCCCATTTGGACTGCTGGTCATTGCAGTATGGTTCGAGAATGTCAAAGGCCAATTGATTATATATCTCTGTTTGGCCATCTGTTTGTGGATGGAATGCAGTGAACGACTGCAACGTAGTCCGAAAGTTGTCAAACAACACTCTCCAAAAATGGGACGTGAACTTCGGATATCTATCTAAGGTGATTATCCGTTGAAAACTACCAAATGGCAAACGAACAAGCAAGCCATTCCCCTGGCTATGGTTGTCTGCTTGCATGGAATGAGCATGTAGAACATACTGAATCTGTCCACAATAGTTGTGCACTCTGTGTTTCTAGATTCAGATGATGCGGGAAGAGGGCCTACGAAGTCCATACTGATGTTGTGGAAAGGTCTCTTCGGAATAGGTAAAGGCTGAAGTAACCCTGCTTGTTTTGTATGTGGAACTTTCACTCTTTGACATATCTGGCATGTTTGGAAGTGGTGGTAGACATCCCTTCGCATTTTGGCTAGTAAAATGACCGCTATAACTTCTCCAGTGTACTGTTGATACCTCTATGACCTTCGACAAGAGAATCATGGGTATCATGGAGAAGTACTTGGTGCTTTTTTTTGAGTATAAATAGGCGTTTCTTGTAAAATAGCCGGCCATCGTGTATATTGTAGTGGCTTGGTTTTGAATTGAGGGCCAACTAGTACTTATTCCCGCATTCTTCCGAATCCGCATATCGTGTCCTCATGCTTTCTAAGTCCTTTTTTTGAATTTCTAGCACAATGGACTCCTGCAAAGTTTGAATTGTGTCTTTACGACTTAGAACATCGGCAACGGGGTTATTCTTACTAGGGACGTATTTAATTATTACCCAAATTTTTGGAACAATTGACTCCATCTGGATTGCATGTTACGCCATTGGGAATTGGACATGGTTTGCAAACATTTAAGTGCCTGGTGATCGGTCTTAGTTGGGAAATCTCTCCCGTAAAGGAAATATTTCCAATGCTTAATAACTGTCATCACCCCCAATAACTCCGTCATACACATAATAATTCTTTCGGCTGCATTCAACTTGCGGGGCTATAATAAGCCACTAGCCTACCATCTTGCAGTAAAACAACTCCAATGGCTAGGTTACTAGCATCGGCGGTAATCACCTCGAAAGGATCATCCCATGATGCCAACTTCAAGACTGGCGACTCAGAGTCACCTCGAAAGGATCATCCCATGATGCCAACTTCGAGACTGGCGACTCAGAGAAAACTTTCGTGAATGCCTGGAATGCCTCTAAAGCCTTGCTTGTACGGACACTTTCTGGCGACGAGTCTTCACATCCTTGAGCAAGTTTGTGAGAGGTGCTACAAGGTCAAAAAACTTGTCCATATGTGTAATGTAGGCTTGACAAAGACCCACAAATGATCGGATATCTTGGGCTATCTTGGGAATATCCCAATTGAGAATGGCCTTTACCTTTTCAAGGTAGAGGCTAATACCTGATGAGCCAATGATGTATCCCAAGTAATGTATTTCCAGTACTCCAAACTCACTCTTCTTGGCATTGATAAGCAACTCATTGATCTACAAGAGTTGTAAAAGTTTTGCCACATCTCGCTCATGCTGCTTTGCAGTCCTTGAGAAGATAAGGATATCATCTAAAAAGATGAAGATGCATTTGCCAATGAGATCTTGAAAAACCCGAGACATCATCTTGTTGAACATCGATGGTGCATTGGTGAGTCCAAAAGGCATTGCCACAAACTTATAGTGGCCTTGCTCGGTCTTGAAGGCGTTTTTTGAAATGTCGGCCTCCAAGATCCAAACCTGATGATAGCCACTCTTAAGATCTATCTTAGAGAAAAATTTAGCACCATTGAGTCGTTCTAGGATGTACTATATTCTGGCCATGAACTGCTAGCTTGTTTAGCGGCCTGTAATCCACACATAAGCATGCGTTTTTATTCTTCTTTTGGTCAAATAGGATGGGAGTGGCAAATGGGAAGGAGAAAGGCCCGATAATTCCAGCCTAGAGTAACTGGGATAACTGCTGCTCCAACTCACCGTCCAATACCTTAGAAAGGCGGTAGGGGAACTTGCTGGGAGGTTTTGAACCAGGAACCAACTCTATGCAATGGTCCTCAGGCCTATTGGGTAGGAGGTCGTCTCGCAACATAATGTTGTTGTATTGAGACCACAGTTACAGGAAACGTTGGAAAGGCCTACATTTGTTGGCTGAAACAACGTTTCGCCCTGGTGACATGCCGGGAACAGTGGGGAAACGTCTCTTGCTGGCCGAAACAGCGTGTTTTTGGCATTTCGGGCTTGTGAGAAACGTTTCGCATGAAGCGAAACGGCCGTTTCAGGTGGCAGCATGACACGTGGCCCCAAGCTACAAAAAAACCCCAAACAGGCACGTGATCCAAGACGCCCAACGTACACGTTAAAAACGACCAAAACGGGCTAGGCACCTTTCAAGTCTTTTTTGAATTGTGTGGCCCGTACAAAAAACGGAGATAAAAAAAAGCCCAAATCGTCATCGAAACAGCAGCAGGTGTGAGGAAAAAAGAGAGCCCAAATTGGCGAAGTTAAAGTCCCATTTTTCAGCTCTTATTTCCTTTCTTTTTTCCACTCCCTCTGCACTGCACATCCTTCCCTTTTCTTTCCATAACCTTTGCATTGTTGCACAATGCACATTCTCCCCTTTTCTTTTTGTGTTTGCCCCATCCCCATTCTTGCAGGCATTTCTTTGCTTTGTCACTCTCATGGCATATAGGTAGCCACATCTTGAGAGAGAAAATGAGAAGGAATTCACCCAGAGTGACTATTGGTGGCAGTAGGTGGATATTGTTAATAAATATGACTCCAAGAGAGGTGGGGCAAAAAGATTTCGTTGTTGACATTGTGGTCTGGAAAGAGGTGGCTGTCCAAAGGGGGTTGAAGCCCATTTGCTTACCTTGCTAGGGTTTGGCATAGGTAAATGCGAGAAGATTCTCCAACAGATGCACAAAGAATGGAACAGGAAGCTTCACTTCTTCCCCCTCCACCAAATACTCTGCGCAAGAGGATATAAAAGTGCTCCAACTCAGCATTTAGCTTGTCATGGAACTCGTGTAAGTGCCACATTTGGCCATCCACCCACTTCTTTTGATGCTGTATCGTCTCTTGGGAGTGATTGAAGCTCATCTGATATGCCTACACATGCTCCTCCCAAAGGAAAGGCTAGGCAGTCCACTCTTCACACAGCATGGCATCCACAAAGAAAGGCACAGGTTGATGTTGTTGTAGCACACTTTTTCTACTCTTGTAGGATCTCTTTTAATGTTACCCGCTCACCATTCTTCAAAGAGATGGTGGCTAAAATTGTAGCATTTGGTGGGGCATACACTTCACCCTCTTATGATGCCTTGAGGGAGAGATTGCTTGAGAATGAGAGAACATCCATCAATGAAGCCCTTGTACCTGTGAAGGAGAAATGGAGCACATATGGGGTCTCTTTAATGGTTGATGGGTGGAGTGATATACGCAGCCATTCATTGGAAGGCGTTCTTGTAGCATGTAGAGGGAATCCACTCTACATAAAGTCTTCAGAAGCTGGGGTGAGACAAAAACAGCTCCTGTGCTTTGTGAGATATGGAGTGAGGTTGTTGAGTATGTGGGTCCACAAAATGTGGTTCAATTTGTTTTAGAGGGTGAGAGTACCAACAAGGCAACAAGGGCATTACTGGAGCAGAGATACCCGCACATTACACCGTGAGTGTTCATCCGGCTGGAGGTAACTTCCAGTGATGCCCTCCTTAGGTTTTTCCTCGGGTGTTTTCTTGGGCGTGGAATCTTTCTTATTGCTCGATTGACCCTGAGAATTTTTCTTTTGGTCCTTCTGGTCTTTCTTGTTCTAAGCCCCCTTACCCTGTTTGGATGACTGCTGGGTAGATGACTGTTGCTGGGTTAGGACTAGACTGTACTTGCTTGGGCTTACCTCTGTTCAATATTAGTTCCTGATTTTGAGCGAGGGTCAGTGCCCGTGCATAAGTCTGAGGTTCAAAGTCTCGGACTGGGTACCTAATGTTTTTGTAGATCTCTAATGCACTGTTTCAACTTGTCTTCTTCTGATATACCCAACTGCTGGGCCATGGTAATGACCTTGTTGGAATAGTCAAAATAGGGGAACCACTTTAAGTGAGTTTGTAAAACTCAGCCTCAAGATTGGTCATATACCACGGTGGAAGAAAACGGGCCTTAAGGTAAGCCACAAAAGTAGCCCAGTCAAACTGATAGTGGCCTGTTAAGGGGTTTGTGTGAAGGTGAGACCAATGCTGCCACCAAGTAACAGCTTCCAGAGTGAGTTGAAGTGCTACCACATGGACTTTGTCTTGTGATAATGAATAAACTGAGTAACAACAACATGATCACACTTACCATCATACTTACTAAAGTTCGGTGAAGTTTGAATGATGGTGGTGGTTGGGGTGGTGGATGACAACGGATTTGGAGCCATCATGGGGAGGGATGCTAGAATTTGTGCCATCGTTTGTTGATGCTAGAGTTGCATAGCCTCCTTGTTGAGCTTTTGTTGGTACTCTCGGTCAGCTTCTTCCCGATGGCATTGGTCTTTCTCATACTTGCGTGTGGCTTCCTTATCCCTTTGTTCCTCCGTACGTCTTGTTTTTTTCTTCTTTGTCTTTTCTTCTTGCTTCTTCACATCTTTCTGCGTATTTTCTTCCTTGTTCCTCCAGACTGAAGGACATTCTTTCCAGATCTGAGAAACCTTCTTTGGGCTTCTCTTTTTCTGCTGCAAGCTGCATCTTCAATGAATTGATTTGCTCCATCATTATCTTGAGGAGCTCTTTTGTGCTTGGTGGAAGTGAATTTTCTTTGGGTGTGTCGCTTTGAAGGCTTTGTACCTCCAGAACCTCTTGCTGGCTTTCTTCTTGATGAGATGTCCCTCTCGACATGGTGGAGGCTTGGGTGGGTTTTCTTGATGGCTGTATTACATCCACTGGATGCTCTCAGTTCTTTAGGTAGCCGAGTTGGGTCATCAACTTGATGCTCTGATACCAATGTCACATGCACTGAGGTTGACCGTATCCTCAGTCAAGCAATCCCTACCAAAAAAGGAAAAGCGTGAATCTCTCCCATGAGGCTCGCTCCAAAGGGTGTAAACCCCCTTCGCGTCCACCCTTCTTGTTTGAAGGTTGCTCAACCATATTAAAATCTCCTCCCACTATCCAATGATCAACCTTGGGAATGACATTTGTAATGGTGTCCCAAAAGGCCACCCTTTCACCTCTCACGTTAGGTGCATAGATATTCAAGATACCCAATTTTTGACCCTCATGCATGATCAAGATCCACTGCGCTCTAGCAGGGATGACAACACCGTGCCCAATAACATGAGGTATAATAGATGCTGTGAGCTGGTCGGGCTGAAGCTCCCGCCCCTCCTTGCTCGCGCTACTTGCACACCTGCGCCCCCCCGCCTACCTGCCTGCTCGCCCCCTCGCGCCCCCCCTTGCCCCCCTCGCCTGCCCTCGCTTCTGCGCCCCCCTCCCTCGTTGTACTGCCCGCTGCCCCTCCTCGCCTTCGCGCCTCCCCCTTCTTTTCGCGCCCACCTCCCATCTGCAGTGCCCCGACCCCCCCCTCCGCCAGCTTTTTCTCCCCCCCACCCCTCTTGCGCGCAGCTCCCGCCCCCCGCCCCCGCCCCCCCCCCCCGGGCTACTCCTTCGCCACTTCGCCCCCCCCTCCCTTTTCTTGCTGATTTCTGCCCCCAGGGGGGTTTTTTCCTTTTTCTCCGGCCTTCGTCTTCCGCCTCTCTATGTGCAGCTTGGTTCTTGCAGGATCTCCGCTTTCGCCTCGCCTTTGCCATAGCTTCAGACTCTGATGAAGGCTCCTTCCGCCTCAGAGGGACTCCCCTGCAGCCCCCTCGCCCGCCCCTGAGGACACCCCCATCCCCTCGCCCCAGTAGAGGGGAGATCCGGGATCTTCTCCAGGCCCGCCTTCTTGCAGATGTGGGCAAGATCCTGGACGTACAGCTACTGGGCTGTGGACATTACCAGATCGAGTTCGAGACCGCCCAAAGCGTGGCCAAGGTCCTAGCCATGAGTCCCCTTGACATCAGGGGTGCTCGGGCTTTCTTCAGACCTTGGCAGCATGGCTTTGACCCAGCAGGCCATTGTGGATCGAGGGATCATTGTGCCTGGTAGAGCAGAGTATGTCATTCTGAGGATGCATGATGAGCTATTGGGCGTGCTCAACGTCTACGCGCCCAACCATGCTAGTGCCAGAGCAGAGTTCTGGACCCAGGTTACGGATGCATTGCCAGAGGCCGCACATTGGTGTGTCGGGGGAGACTTCAACATGCTTGAGGACCCGGCCGATAGAGTGGGAGACAGTGATGTTACAGTGCACGGCACGGAGCTTGCAGCTTGGGACCGGTTTCGCATGTCACTGAGGATCACTGATGCATGGCAGCATGGGGCCTTCTCCCGCTCTCAGGACAGTCTTAGTTTCTCTCGGTCGGATCGCCGGCAGGGAGGGACTAATCTATCACGGATTGATCGCTTTTATGTGGGCGACAGGTTAGGGGAGCGAGGGGGCTCCGTCGGCATTCTCGCTGGCACCTCATTTTCAGATCATGCGCCAGTTATCTTGACATTGGAGGAGAGGACACGGGAGCCCAGCTTGCAGTTGAGGATCCCAGAGAGGGTACTTACAAATCGCAGTCTCGCTGAGGACATTGAGAGGATCTGGCATGATAGTCAGTGCTCTGACCAGGATGCAGCAAGCCAGTGTGCCCAGGGACTCATCGAGCTCACCTCTTTTTTGCACGCTGTAGCTTTGACACGGCTGGGAGAGATTCGCGAGCGGGAGCATCGGCTGAGACGCAGCCTTGCTTCGCTTCAACGCCTTCAGGAGCAGCAGCCTGCATGTGAGTGGGTGGCATCCCAGCTGAGCCAGGCATGCCAGGAGGTTAGAGAGGCAGAGGAGCAGAGACATGAGTTTTACTATCGTGGCCAGGCCTCTCAGTGGACGCAGCTTGGTGATAGAGTGACTGGGGAGTTTTTTGAGATTACTGGACCCCGCCATGCTCGAGCAGGAGTCCGTCAGCTTGGGAGGCCGGACGGATCGGTAGCTACTGAGCCCGGGGAGATCAGCGCCATTGCCACTGGGTTCTATAGAGACCTGCTTTCAGCAGAGCCAGCCACTGAGCTTGCAGACAGACTATGTGGGCCCATGTGCAGATGAGGGTCACAGATCGTATGCGTACAGTTCTTGGTGCACCTCTTTCAGAGGTTGAGCTTGCTGAGGCCTTGAGGGTCCTGCCGCGCCATAGTTCCCCAGGGGAGGACGGACTGACGCCGGCCTTTTTTATGCGCTATTGGGACCTTTTGGGGCCAGGCCTCCGCAGGGGCTTTCAGTATGTTTTGGACACTGGGGTGATGCCACAGAGCTTTTCAGAGGGCTTGATCTTTCTTATCCCCAAGGGGGAGGGAGTATCAGATGATATTCGGCATTGGAGACCTATTACGATCCTCAATACTGTCTACAAGGTCTTAGCAAAGGCCTTGAGTTTGAGGATCCAGCCCTTCCTGGGGGAGTTGATTCATGCTACCCAGACAGGATTCGTCAAGGAGCGCAGTATCCTTGACAACATCTTCTTGGGGAGGACTTGGTCGTGATGCTTCTCGATTTTGAGAAGGCATACGATAGATTTGATTGGGGTTTCTTAGAGTGCACTATGCTTCGCCTGGGCTTTGAGCCAGGCTGGATTAGAGGGGTGGCGGCTCTGTATTCCACAGCTCGTAGCCAGGTGTTGATTGCAGGAGGACGTGGGCCGAGTTTTGAGCTGACCAGATCAGTCCGTCAGGGGTGTCCCCTCGCCCCTTTTCTCTTCTTTGCGGAGGCTATGAGCATGTATTTGACGGCAGAGGAGGTTGGTTTGAGAGGACTCCAGCTCCCAGTCCGGGGGGAGGACCTCCTCGAAGCTGAGTTTGCTAATGACATGGGCTTATTTTTGCATGGCCAAGAGGCCAATCTTCATCGGGCAGAGCAGTCGCTCCAGGTTTTTAGTGCAGCTTCGGGAGCATTGATCAATTGGTGCAAGACAGTGGCCTTTTGGATCAGCAGCGCTCCCACTCGGCATCGAGCCCGGACCCCGGTTTTAGATGGATTCCTCCTGGCACGGCAGTGCGGTATTTGGGATGCCAGATTGGACTAGATTTGTCACCTGAGCAGCAGATTGCCCCGCTTCTTGTGAGCATTCGGAAGAAGCTTTTGTATTGGAGTACAGCTTGACTATCCTTGGCTGGGAGGGTGGTGGTGGCAAATCAGGTGCTGTTAGCGACCATGTGGTACATTACGTCTTGCTGGATCTTCTCGAGCTCTTGTAGCAGCCAGGTATAGAGGCTGATTAGGAACTTTCTTTGGTCTGGGCGGGACGGTCAGCCAGCCCAGGCAAAGGTTGCATGGGCAGTTATTACACTTCCACTTGCTCAGGGAGGCTTGGGCATTAAAGATCCAGTCGATCAGACTAGAGCCTTATTGGGGAAGCTTATTGTACGGGGGCTGCTTCGAGGCGCAGAGCCGTGGAAAGAGCTTCTCTTGCAGCGGCTGCAGTGTAGGAAATATGAAAGCAAGAGCAAACTAGAAATGAAACGAGAACACAAATAAAAGACAGAGAGTTACCTTGAGATGAGTGTAGACAAGACACAAGATTGATACTTTCATCGATGTGACACCCACAATATATAGGTGAGAAGTACAAGATAGAGTAGACTGACTTATGGGACAATTATAGAGGTGCCACATGGCACTAGACTCAAGACATAAAGACTCAACTGAAACTAGACTAGAGAAATCGTACACCTAGTGTGCACTTACTTCCAACACCCTCCTTAAGTGGACACTAGGAGGAAGACAAAAAGACAAGACTATGACATGACAAAAGATAAGACCAAGACAGAGAGACTAGACAAGGATTGAGAGACAAGCTAGAAGACAAGATGGACAAGACATGAGAGACAAAAGATCCTGAGACACCCCTCCTCAAGTGATATCCGCATATGGGTCCACAAGGGTAGGAACAAGAGTGGATCTAAAACAAGACACAGTCAGATTGATAGACAAATAGACAGACAGACAAGACTAGATAGACAGAAGACTGACTGTAGACCTGACTGTAGACAAACAGATGTACCTTGAAGACATCCCCTCCTCAAGGGCAATCTTGCCTCTTGGGTAGGGACAAGAGAGAGGTCAAAAAGCATAATGAGTAAGACACTAGAACCCCTTGACCTACATCATCGGTGGTCAAAGTGGTAGACAAGAAAGGTGAAGTAATCAGAAAGCCCACTCCTCATCATGTGAGGAATGAACAGCAAGATCTGCTGATTGAGATGCTGCAGCAACATGGGCTGAGGTAGATGCAGGGGCTGATGTAGAGGTTTTAGAGTAGCAATCCTTCTCCCGGTGATTATCACGGCCACAAATGGTGCATGGATGAGCCTTGAAGCAGTCCTTCTCCATATGATTAGTTTTTCCACAATGGGTGCAAGGCTTTCTTACCTTAGAACCTCCTTTCTTTGCTAAAAATGCAGTGTCAGTTACCTTTTGTTGTTTTGTTCTTTCCTCTTCTTGGAGAGCATTGATGATACCTTCAAGAGTAGGATTATTGTGATACTTGAAGGTAGTGACAAGAGTAGCATAGGTGTCAGGTAAGCTTTTGAGAAGCACAGCAATAGCAATATCTTCGGAGATGGGGGACTTCACTGATGCAAGCTGAACCATAAGACTGCGAAAATAATTGACATGAGAGGCTATAGTAGCTCCCTCCTGCATATATAGATCAAAGAATGAGATCATAAGTGCAATCTTAGAATTTTTAGAGCGGGGTCCAAAAAGGGTATCCAAAGTGATCCATGCTCGAGAAGCAGACTGTATGTCGGAGATGTGATGAATGTAATCATCTCCAAGACCGAGCAAGATGATAGCATAGGCTTTGTCATTCTTGGCAGTGGGAGCATATGTGATAACTTGCTCAATGTCAGAATCTTCGGGAGCAGCATGGTGAACAACGTCCCAAAGACTTTCTTTCATAAGATGGCACTTGATTTTGATTTGCCAAGTATGAAAGTTGGACCCATTGAATTTGTCGATAGACATGAGAGAATGAGTAGAAGAGGCCATGTGGGAAGGTCTTACCTCTTGCTAAAATGCAAGGGCAGTGTCTATTCCCTTACAAGATTGCAGAAATGAATGAGAGAAGAGATCCAAACTGTTTTTAGAAGCCGGGTCTCTCACCACTTGTCAAGGCCATAGCATGTGACAGCCCATCGAAGCATGAGGAACTAGCAGTTTGCAGATATGAGGATAAGAAAAGGACTGACCAGCAAACTGAAGGAGACAATGCACAGTATCTTGTAGACTCTTCAAAAGGAAGCGATGGCAGAACTAAATGCAGCAAATAGCTCGTTAGGAGGAAAGTCGATCTGCAGCTTCTTCTAGATGATGCGCACCCTTGAGTCGATGAAGAAGGCAACCAAAGGAGAACAATACAGCGGGCTGCATGAGTCTGAACAGGGTGGACAGCAAGAAAGTGGGCGGACAGAAAATTCAGGCCGGCGGGTTGCTTACTGATATGACGAGCTGCATGTGTAAAACTAGAGGACAGAAGCGAACATATAGAAACGGTGAAATACAGAAAAAAACGTGAGGCAGCAACAGCAAAGGCGGCGGCCAACAGCAAAGGCGGCGGCCTGTTCTGAACCAAGTGACCGCAGCAAGAAGAGGGGCAGTCGCTCACAGGAAACAAGGGCAAAGATGAGGGGAGCTAGGATAAACCTGCTCTGATACCATGTAGGAAATATGAAAGCAAGAGAAAACTAGAAATGAAACAAGAACACAAATAAAAGACAAAGAGTTACCTTGAGATGAGTGTAGACAAGACACAAGATTGATACTTTCATTGATGTGACACCCACAATATATAAGTGAGAAGTACAAGATAGAGTAGACTGACTTATGGGACAATTATAGAGGTGCCACATGGCACTAGACTCAAGACATAAAGACTCAACTGAAACTAGACTAGAGAAATAGTACACCTAGTGTGCCGCTGCTTGGTCGACTTCGTCAGGGCCTGCTATGGGCTATGAGATGGAGCAGGGCAGTCAGGCCATCAGCTTTATTAGGGGCCAGCCTCGCCTGGTTCCGGCACCGGATTACTCGTCCGCCAGCTGGACACAGGAGAGGGATTTACGATGGGAGCTCCTCAGCAGCCTCACCATCTGGTTCACCTGGAGGGCCCGGTGCTTCACGGCCTTTGAGGGGAGATTGGAGCCACCAGCAGAGACTGTTCGAGGGATTTGGCAGGAGTTGATCCACACCCTGCGAGGACAGTACGACCGCATCCGGGGAGACTCGGATGAGGCGATCTTACGGCGCCAGGCCTTTCATACCACTTGGCGCTGCGGCCCGTTCTACACCCTACACACGGGATCCCCCCGTTGGCACTACAGGCCTCCTGTTTGGCTCTTCCCCCCCCCCATTGTATGATTTAGCCGTTCAGTCCTTTAGACTGATGTTTGTATTTTGCAGCACCTAGGGAGAGTCTCCCGGGCTGCCATGATGTATTCACTGCTCTTCTCTCTGTTAGGAGCAGGAGAGATCTCTTTTGTAGCCCTACGGGCGTTTTTTACATAACTAATGAAAGGATCTTTTCTCGGAAAAAAAAAAATAGTACACCTAGTGTGCACTTATTTCCAACATGCAGGCTCGGGCTCCCCCAGTAGGGGGCACTTGGGCACCAGAGATTCGTTGGATCTTCATAGAGATTAGGAGGACAGGCCTCAGTAGAGGATGGGAGGACAGATTTGCTTTGAGCATCCTGAGAGCTTGGGAGCTGCTGAGACCGGGGCTCTCTTAGCGATCTCCTTCTTGTGTTGAGGAGCGGGCCAGACAGCCGCTCCCCAAGCCCATGGTGGACTACCTGTCAATCAATGGATGAAGCCCCTTATTGTCCCACGAGCACTCAGTGACATTCAACATTGTGTTTGGGGATGCATAGAGGCCCAAAGGATACGACGTAAGATTGTGTTTCTTTGGTCTCGTGTTGGGAGAGGATCATACTATATTAGCTGGGGAGAAGTTGTGCTGCTCACTCATTCGGGACCTCATGTTTGATGAAGGAAATTCAGCAGATTGTGCAGTGTATGCTATCCTTGGAAGGGTCCACACCTGACCTTGGAAGGGATCCCTGACTTTCCTTTCTGAGCAAATCATTTGGCAATAGATTCAATTGCAAACTTGGCAGCTTTGCAGGTTCAAGAACGATTGGATAGAAATGCCACCTGTACTCAGTCTGCAGCTGAGTACAGGTCCATACCTGACCTTGGCAGGGATCCCCGACTTTCCTTTCTGAGCAAATCATTTGGCAATAGATTCAATTGCAAACTTGGCAGCTTTGCAGATTCAAGAACTATTGGATAGAAATGCCACCTGTACTCAGTCTGCAGCTGATTTCAACACGGTGAAGGAGAAGATCACATTATATTGCTTGGATCCCTAGCCCTAAGGCACAGAGAAAGAATGGTGAGTTATTTGTCGAGTTATGTTGGCATTTACCTTGTACCTTTGCATTTTCATACTTGTGAAGCGTCTGCAAGGGACAGGCTATGAGCCATTGGGAATCCCAAACTGTTGTTGTTGTTAGTGAATCTCTTTTAGTGTTTTTGCTTCCCTTTTTTGCTGTCCAGATGTTAAGTTCCTAAACTTTCCAATCAAATTTAACATTTTTACAAAAGTACTTGACATGGTGAAGCATATTCACCCATTTCATGATGTTAACCTTCTTGACAATTTCACTTTAGCGCACAGCTTTTATCAATACTTTGATCTTTCTCTCTCCATACTTTTACATGATTTGTTCTCTACAATTGTGAATCAGGACGTGGGGCTGCAGAAAACTGTTGTGTTTGGGGCAACAGCACACCATCGCATTACTCTGGCTCAAGGTCAACACTTGGTTGAGTATCTTGAGGATCTTGATGAAGAGACATCAGGCCTAAATTTTGAATTATGGAGTGATGTTTTGGATGTGAGAAACAAAACACACAGCAATTCAGATTTTAAGTGCCAGGGCTCTGTAATGACAAAAAATAACCACAAAACACACCTATTTTGTTGCGGAGAAGAACACTTAGACTCTTGTACAAAAAGGAAAGAGAAATGCATTGGCACTGCAACACTACCGATGCATGAACTTCTCGGTCTGCTGAAAATGACATTTCAGAATCGTTTATCAGTGAAGGTAGTTTTATGGATAAGAAAAAACCCCGTTTGACTTGAATTTTGAATTTTATCTTGAAATTTGCATTTGAACCAAGCTATGTGTGCATGCACATGCATCCGTTCAGAGTTTCTGGTGGTTATGTAGTATTGCAATGTCTATGCCTGCATTATCTTGAGCTTTTTGTTTACTCGGATAACTTCTTGATAATTGATTCATGTAGATAAGAAGGCTGTTCGATCTACCAATCAAATTTAAAAAATGGGTGAACTTCCATGCAACAGAGCCAAAGTTGACTGTACAGGTTGCATATGATATGATTGAACTTGCAGAAAAGCACTTGTTGGATGGAACTCTCTTTAATAACTATGGTACTCCTGCAGAACTACATTTTCCATTGCAAGCAACTTTGGAGGTGTTGGTTTTGGAATTAAAAGATATCCAGGTACCTCTTTACTCTCCCTCTCTCTTGACTCACGGGTCAGACAGTACGATTGTGAATTTACGACATTGCTCTTTGTATAGAGTTTCAAGTGGAGACTATCCATACTGAAAAGACTGTGTTGATTGAGCCATGCAAGGCCATTGAAGGTGATAAGGCCTTCTTGTCTGTTACGGAAGTCCAAAGTTTGAAAGTGCAACAGATGACGAGCCTTAAAGAACATTCAACTTACATGCATCAACCCAAACTGTGGCCACCTGGCCTTTTCTTATTCTTTCTATCTAGTGTGTGTGTGTGGGTGGGTGTGTGTGCATGCATGGGTTTTCTAAGTCTAAACCGCTTCCGTTGACTTCTTATGACTGGCCAAGACACATTATTTCAGCAGACCACCTGGTTAGACATTTGGGATATCCATTGGCATGGTATATGTCTACGCAGGATACCATTCTTTGGGTATTGAACAAATCGAAGGTCAAGATAGCATATTGGAAGCTTTCTACATGGCCTTTACATGTGTGTCTCAGAATTGTTCATCGACCATTATGGCATATGTGCAATTTTACTTGCCATTGTTGATTTTGGCGTAAAACTAATATTGCTACTTTTATGTTTGATGCCTCATACAAGAGCGTTGCGTCTTCTGAGACGATCTTTGGTCTGCACACCTAAAATTCATTGTGGACTAAATAATACTTGATCTGCATTATTATCTCTTGGCAAGAAAGGCCACCATCATTCCCACTTTTTTTCAACTTCGACAACCATGGCCATAATGCTTGCAGACGTGTGCTTTCATCAAGACTAGAACTTATGGCAATTGGCACATTTCTCATTGGGAGGTAGTGCTTAGTAAATTTGAAGGAAAAATTCTGGGATGCCCTTATGCACGTTCCCTTCTTCGTGATTGGAAATTAGCTTTGTCTTCTATTCAGTGGCATGGTAGAGATCCTCTGACTGGGAATTCTCTTCGATTGGAAAGCATTCATTGGTCTTTGGTGCTTCCTTAACCACTTGTAGTTTAGGAACCAGGAAAGGCTTGCTTTTTGGATTCCATTGGAGTTAACATTGTGGTGGATGTCGTAACAAAGGAGGGATTTGTGTTGACTTTTCCACAGGCCTGTTTGAAACATAACTTGGGTTTGCATCATGGATGAGTGGAAAACTATTACTACGCTATTGTGGTCTATTGAACCCATCCCACCCTTGGATGATGAGGACAGACTTCATGATTGGCAACTTGTTAGTCATACCAGTTCTCTTCGATTGGATGCGCTTTCGGCAAGTAATGTGTACAAATTATTTCTTCCTTCCCCGTGGATCCAGCCTCTTGCCGATACTTTATGCGAAATAGAATACTAAATGGTGAAAACATAGGCTTCAAGTAGTCTGGGGTTGTAAGTTGTCTCTCAAACAATGTCTATTCTTTTTTTTTTCCAGAAACAAGATCCTTCTATTAGTTAATAAAAAAATAGCCTAGAAGGGCCAAATACAAACTCACTTCCATATACACAAAAACAACCTCGAACGACTAAATACAATCTCGCCTCCATGTATGGAGTGAGGACCAAAGAACAGAAGGGGAGAAAGAATGCACTTCTCCTCCGGCTGGCAGTTATTTTAGGAGAAGGCTATCTGATACAAGGGGTGACGGAGGGAATAACCACATAGGTGGTTATAGTGCCAAGCATAGTTGTCACAGTATGAAAATACGATACTGTACGGGAATTTTTGGTACGATATGAAATTTCGAATACCGTACGATAAACTACTTTTTTTTTTAACACTTACAAACTATGGAGCTTCAAGCTTGAATGTGAGGGAAGGTTGGGGGGGAGGAGTCTACAGTGCTTGAGGAACCAAAACATGGAGATGTGTCTTGAGATGTTGAATCTCCCAATTGTCTCCAAAAAAGAACCTGCATGGGTAATGCAATACCAAAGGTTTCCCAGTGTAGCGTTTATGACTAAGGGACCGTTCTTGCACAAATACGAGCAGTGCATCTGGGGTGATAGGTTTAGGGACTCCTCTTTAGATCAAAATGGCCATGTCCAAATCTTCTCCCTCGTACATAACTTGAAAATCTGACTGTCTAGCCTACCTATACCAGGGATCTCCAAGTGATGTAGCAAGATTCTCTCATCCTACCAATATAGTGTACACTACCAGTCTACCTTGCTAGATTGTTTAGGTCTCTTAGCAACTCCATATGGAATACTGAGTGGACACGAAAGTTGCGAAGTATTGCGGGCATTTGGGATCTTCGTTAAGTAGGATTTTTTTTTTTTTTTTTAGCATTTGGAATTTTTTTCTCAAGTGTGGGAGGGGGGGGGGGGCTTGTACCATATGATATCGTATCGTACGAACCGTACGGTATGAATGGGTTTATACCGGTACGAGAAACAACTATGGTACCAAGTGGGCTCACCACCTCTATCTGTGAGAAAAGGACCAGGTCGCCACTTTCAGGAAGGCTTCTTGACGCTTTTCAATACGCTCAGAACCACCCTGAATGACCATGGAGGGTATGAATGATGTTGAGCTAGATGCTCTTAATGCACTCCGCAGGTGGAGTGTGACTGCCTTCAATGACTTCGAAACGTCTATTCTTTTTTTTTTCCCGATAAAAGATCCTTTCATTAGTTATAAAAAACGCCCGTAGGACTACAAAAGATCCTCTCCTGCTCACAAGAAAAACAGAGCAGAGAACAAAGCAAGGCAGCCAGGGAGACTCTCCCTAGGTGCTGAAAAGTACAAGTATCAGTACAAAGAACTGAGGGGCTATATCATACAATAGGAGGGGGGAAAAACCAAACAGGTGGCCTGTAGTGCCAACGGGGGGACCCCACGTGTAGGGTATAGAAGGGGCCGCTGCACCAGGTGGTGTGAAAGGCCTGGCGCCGCAAGATCGCCTCATCCGCCCCTGATGCGATCATACTGTCCTCGCAAGGTGTCCTGCCAAATCCCCCGAACAGTCTCTGCTGGTGGCTCCAGTCTCCCCTCAAAGGCCCTGAAACACCGTGCCCTCCAGGTGAACCAGATGGTGAGGATGCTGAGGAGCTCCCATCGTAGATCCCTCTCCTGTGTTTAGCTGGTGGATGAGAAATCCGGTGAAGGAACGAGGCGAGGCTGGCCCCTAATGAATCTGATGGCCTGGCTGTCCTGCTCCGTCTCATAGCCCATAGCCGGCCCTGACGAAGTCAACCAAGCAGCGGCACCCCACGTATACATACCCTCTGGAGAGAGGGGGGCCAGAATACGCAGCATCCGCAGCCAAATCTGCTGCGCCTGAGGGCAGTCCCATAGGCAATGTCTCTGTGTTTCCATAGGGTGGCCGCATTGGACGCAGGCCGTCGGAAGACCGTTGTAGACAAGCCAGGTGCCAACTGCTGAGCCCCTATGGGCGACCAGCCATTGGAAAGTCAAGATCCTGCGGGCCTGTCAACTAGCCCAGAGCCGGGCCCAAAAATCCTCCATGAACTCCTGTGAGAGTCCCTGTAGCCGCCAGTGCCCCGCCTGCAGCTGGAGAGACCATCCTCCTCGCCGTCAAAATATGCCACCCCAACCGAACAATATACTGAAAAAAGGTAATCTCTGTGGCCTCAAGGGATGCATAAGGATCATGCCACTCGTACTCACTAGGGTCCCACTGCAGCCGGGCCAAGGGGCGCGCTGCATATGCCCATATGCGCCAATCCGGGAGCACATCTGCAGGGTCTGGGTCAATATGCCACTTTCGAGAAGCAGCGGCCACTACCCGTATCCTCTGAAAGGTGCACTCTGCATCCAAAGGTGACTCCACCTCCACTCTCTGAAGTCTGCCCTCATCGTGAATCTCATAGTAGAGGCATCTGCCATCCTCAGTGCAAGCTCTGACAGCAATCAGGATCTCCAACTCTGTAAAGGCTCCCATCCACCGTGGGGCCACTAGCTCGATAGGCGTGAACCACTCCTTTGTGAGTGCCTCCTTAATGTCATCCCTCATAATCAACCCCCCTCTGAAGTGACTCAGCCTCTCCACCTGGATCTCCTTTGGGAGACTGCAGAAGGCCTGCCAGTCTCCAAAGCTACGTGCTAGGCCTGCTTCTGCCAAAGGTCCCCAGGCTAGACGAGGTCGAGAACCCAGCATATGACCCTGCTCTGTGCGAACCGCTGGGCTCCAGATGAGTGGCTGTCTGGCCCGCTCCTCAACACAAGAAGGTCGCTGAGAGAGCCCCGGTCTCAGTAGCTCCCAAGCTCTCAGGATGCTCAAGGCAAATCTGTCCTCCCATCCTCTACTGAGGCCTGTCCTCCTCATCTCTATGAAGATCCATCGAATCTCTGGTGCCCAAGTGCCCCTTGCTGGGGGAGCCCGAGCCTGCAGCCGCTGCAAGAGAAGCTCTTTCCAAGGCTCAGTGCCTGGAAGCAGCCCCCGAACAATAAGCTTCCCCAATAAGGCTCTACTTTGATCGACTGGATCTATAATGCCCAAGCCTCCCTGAGCCAGTGGAAGTGTAATAACTGCCCATGCAACCTTTGCCCGGGCTGGCTGACCGTCCCACCCAGACCAAAGAAAGTTCATGATCAGCCTCTGTACCTGGTTGATGCAAGAGCTCGAGAAGATCCAGCAAGACGTAATGTACCACATGGTCGCTAACAGCACCTGATTTGCCACCACCACCCTCCCAGCCAAGGATAGTCGAGCTGTACTCCAATACAAAAGCTTCTTCCGAATGCTCAGAAGAAGCGAGGCAATCTGCTGCTCAGGTGACAAATCTAGTCCAATCTGGCATCCCAAATACCGCACTGCTGTGCCAGGAGGAATCCATCTAAAACCGGGGTCCGGGCTCCATGCCGGAGTGGGAGCGCTACTGATCCAAAAGGTCACTGTCTTGCGCCAATTGATCAATGCTCCCGAAGCTGCACTAAAAACCTAGAGCGACTGCTCTGCCCGAAGAAGATTGGCCTCCTGGCCATGCAAAAATAAGCCCGTGTCGTCAGCAAACTCAGCATCGAGCAGGTCCTCCCCCCAGACTGGGAGCTCGAGTCTTCTCAAACCAACCTTCTCTGCCATCAAATACATGCTCATAGCCTCCGCAAAGGAGAGAAAAAGAAAAGGGGCGAGGGGACACCCTTGACGGACTGATCTGGTCAGCTCAAAACTCGGCCCCCGGCCTCCTGCAATCAACACCTGGCTACGAGCTGTGGAATACAGAGCCGCCACCCCTCTAATCCAACCTGGCTCAAAGCCCAGGCGAAGCATATTGCCCTCTAAGAAACCCCAATCGACTCTATCGTATGCCTTCTCAAAATCGAGAAGCATCACAACCATGTCCTCACCAAGAAATCTAGCTCGGGCCATCGCCTCCCAGAAGGTGAAAGTGTTGTCAAGGATACTGCGCTCCTTGACGAATCCTGTCTGGGTAGCATGAATCAACTCCCCCAGGAAGGGCTGGATCCTCAAACTCAAGGCCTTTGCTAAGACCTTGTAGATAGTATTGAGGATCGTAATAGGTCTCCAATGCCGAATATCATCTGATACTTCCTCCCCCTTGGGGATAAGAAAGATCAAGCCCTTTGAAAAGCTCTGTGGCATCGCCCCAGTGTCCAAAACATACTGAAAGCCCCTGCGGAGGCCTGGCCCCAAAAGGTCCCAATAGCGCATAAAAAAGGCAGGCATCAGTCCGTCCTCCCCTGGGCAACTATGGCGCGGCAGGACCCTCAAGGCCTCAGCAAGCTCAACCTCTGAAAGAGGTGCACCAAGAACTGTACGCATACGATCTGTGACCCTCATCTACACATGGGCCCACATAGTCTGTCTGCAAGCATCCCGAGCCTCGGTGGCTGGCTCCGCTGAAAGCAGGTCTCTATAGAACCCAGTGGCAATGGCTCTGATCTCCCCGGGCTCAGTAGCTACCGATCCGTCCGGCCTCCCAAGTTGACGGACTCCTGCTCGAGCATGGCGGGGTCCAGTAATCTCAAAAAACTCCTCAGTCACTCTATCACCAAGCTGCGTCCACTAAGAGGCCTGGCGACGATAGTAAAACTCATGTCTCTGCTCCTCTGCCTCTCTAACCTCCTGGCGTGCCTGGCTCAGTTGGGTTGCCACCCACTCACATGCAGGCTGCTGCTCCTGAAGGCGCTGAAGCGAAGCAAGGCTGCGTCTCAGCCGATGCTCCCGCTCGCGAATCTCTCCCAGCCGTGTCAAAGCTGCAGCGTGCAGAAACGAGCTAAGCTCGATGAGTCCCTGGGCACACTGGCTTGCTGCATCCTGGTCAGAGCACTGACTATCATGCCAGATCCTCTCAATGTCCTGAGCGAGACTAGGATCTGTAAGTACCCTCTCTGGGATCCTAAACTGCAAGCTGGGCTTCCATGTCCTCTCCTCAAGTGTCAAAATAACTGGCGCATGATCTGAAAATGAGGTGCGAGCGAGAATGCCAACGGAACCCCCTCGCTCCCCTAACCAGTCGCCCACATAAAAGCGATCAATCCGTGGTAGATTAGTCCCTCCCTGCCGGCGATCCGACCGAGAGAAACTAAGACTGTCCTGAGAGCGGGAGAAGGCCCCATGCTGCCATGCATCAGTGATCCTCAGTGACATTCAAAATCGCTCCCAAGCTGCAAGCTCCGTGCCGTGCACTGTAACATGACTGCCTCCCACCCTATCGGCCGGGTCCTCAAGCATGTTGAAGTCTCCCCCGACACACCAATGTGCGGCCTCTGGCAATGCATCCGTAACCTGGGTCCAGAACTCTGCTCTTGCACTAGCATGGTTGGGCGCATAGACGTTGAGCACGCCCAATAGCTCATCATGCATCCTCTGAATGACATACTGTGCTCTACTAGGCACAATGATCCCTCGATCCACAATGGCCTGCCGCCATACATCTGCAATGACCATGCATACTCCTCCCTGTCCACCCAAAGGACCAAACCCTGTAGACCAAAAGGTGTCCCATCTACCACGCATCACCGAACCATATCTCCGGATCTTGCTCTCACCCAAGTGGTGCTCCTGCATCATCAAAATATCAATGCTGCCACCAACCAGGCATCTCTGAAGCTCCTGCCTCAAGCAACCACGATAGCGTATATAATGTGCTCCGCCAAGACCCTGTACATTCCATGAGATGATCCTCATGGATGACCTGCTGAGGTGGATGCTGTCTCAGCTGTACGGCGGGCCTTCGCAAGCGGCTTGGATGGAGAGTAGTCCCCATCCGAGCGGCTGCGAATCTGCCCACCCGGTGTACTGCAAGAATCATGGATCAGGCGCCAGTGGCTGTGTCCCATGGCGACTGCCTCCCGCTCAGACAGAGCAACCTCGTGTATACATATATATCCAGGGTCGCGTGCTAAGTCTGCCACTATGCGAACGACCAAATGACGAATCCCTGAGGCATCCACACTCCCGGGATCCAAGAAAAAATGAGCCAACTCCCATCGTCGGCCTATCACATCTGTCACCTCCAGATCGCTCTCATGGTGAGAAAACTCAACTGCCTGAGTCTTCAGAGTGCTAAAAGCGAGCTCCAGAGTCCACTCCCGGTCGCATGGGCCATAGAGAGGGAACGAGAAGGCCACCGCTGAATCAAGTGCCTCCTCCCCACGGGCCGGAGGAATCACTACATGAACTCTGATGGGTGTTGGCTCATGGGGGCCCTCTGCTCCAAAAATCCGTGTGAAGGAGTAATAAAAAGCCTCCGAGCGCTGTCTAGTGCTGAGGCGACTCAGCCGACTGCGGATAGATGATATCCGTGAAGCCCGAATCGGCATGGTAAGTCTCCTCCGGACTGCAGGTGAACGCCAGGGGACTGCCAGGGCCTCCCGGGGAGCTGAGGCGGGCAGGGGGGGGGGAGGGGGGGGGCGAGGGGGGTGGAGAAGGAGCCGCTGCCGAAACCGGAGAGGGGACCGGAGGAGGCGAAGGTGGAAGCGAGGCGGTAAGGGGGGACGGGGGTGGGGGGGGTGAAGGAGGGGGTGCTGGCATCTCCTAGTCCTCAGTCGTCGCAGGGGTCTCCTCCTGGAGGGGAGCAAAGCTATTCCTCACGGGAACCCAGTGATGCTGAGACTGTGGCTACTGCTGCAACGGTCTCTGGGCGTGCTGCTGTGGCTGTCTCCCTCGACGGCGCCCCTGTCCAGGCTGCCACTCCGAGGTCTCTGTGGCCTGAGCAGGTGTCCCGGAGGCTGCCTGCCGAGCCACATCTGTGGGCGGGCCATCAGGGGCCTGCTGCACTGCGGTGAAGGTCGGGGTCTCTTGCGAGGGCAGGCCTTGGCCAGATGACCGACCTGCCTACAAATAAAGCACTGGTTCGGGAGCCCCGAGAACTACTCTCTGATCAATCCATCGCCCCCCTATCCTAGGTAGCTGAATGACCTTCGGAAGGGAGGAGATGTCAGACACCAAAACTCTGACCGAAGGTAGCCCAGCTGCTTTGGCCACCACTGAAGCTGTTGTGGGGCCAGTCTCTAGCACCGAACCCACCAATGCTCCTAGCCTAGAAAGAAGCGGAAGGTACTCCCGGCGGAGTCCAGGGAAGCAAACTGTAACATGGAAAAGGCACTCTCCCTGCTCGGCCGCTGCTGGGTCAAAGCCATGCTGCCAAGGTCTGAAGAAAGCCCGAGCACCCTTAATGTCAAGGGGACTCATGGCTAGGACCTTGGCCATGCTCTGGGCTGTCTCGAACTCGATCTGGTAATGTCCACGGCCCAGTAGCTGAACGTCCAGGATCTTGCCCACATCTGCAAGAAGGCGGGCCTGGAGAAGATCCCGGATCTCCCCTCTGCCAGGGCGAGTGCCGACTATACGGCAGATGGTGGAATGAGCCTGGAGGTGTTCCACCTCTGCGGCGAGGCTCGCTTCCTCTTCTGGCGAAAGATAAAGCCTGATGGGGGTGTCCTCAGGGGCGGGCGAGGGGGCTGCAGGGGAGTCCCTCTACGGCGGGGCGGGAGGAGCCTCCATCAGTGTCTGAAGCTATGTCGAAGGTGGAGCGAATGCGGAGAGTCCTGCAAGAACCGAGCTGCACACAAAGGACGGAGGGGGAAGGCGGAAGGCAAAAAGGAAGAAAACCCCAGGAGGGGACGGAAAAATCAGAAAAGGAAAAAAGGGGGGGGGGGGTAAGGCGGCGAGGACAAAAAGCCCCTAGGGGGGAGGCGGCAGCAGCGCGAAGAAGGGGGGGCGGGGGGGGGAAGAGGCGACGGCGGCTCAAGGGGGGGCGGGGCGCTGAAGACAGACGGGGGGGGGCGCGAAGGAGAGGAGCTGGAGCAGGGGACGGCGGTGCAGCAGCGCTGGGGCGCGCAGAACAGCCAGGCGGGGGAGGGGGGGCAAACGCGAGGGCAGGCCGCGGGGGGGGGGGGGGGGGGGTGGGGGCGAAGGCGGGAAAAGGGGGGAGGGCGTGCAGTCAGCGCGAGCCAGAGGGGGGGGGGCGAGAGCTTCAGCGAGCCGACGTAAGCAGTGTTGTTTCTGCTAGTCCAAATGCAAATCGAAACGTCTATTCTTATGGAGATGCCTTGTGGGAATACTTCCAATTTTCACTTTTTTGGCAAACGACATATCTCTAGTGATAGATGTAGATGGGGACGACATGCAGATTCCGTTCCGCATCTTTTTGGCATTGCATGGAGTCCAGGACTTTCTTGCAAGCATTGGCTCACAATCTCCAAGGACGTTTCCCATCCTTCTAAGGAGGAAAACTCTTATGGATTTTGGTGTTTTACCATCTTGCATGGTTGGATTTGACACTTTCATGATCTGGATGAGATACTGGGCACTCTGGACTATTTGGAAAGCTAGGAACCATATTATGTTTCGACAGCCTTCTCTAGATGGTTATGCTTACTTTCATGCCAATCTTCGCCTGTCCCTACATGATTGTCAATAGCTGGAGGCTATTGATACCCGACAGTCTAAGGTCGTTTTTCACTGTTTCTAGCTTTCTTCCTTGGATTACTTCTCTCTGAAGTACATCCTCCCCATGTATATTGGTCCTTGGTAATAGGACACTGGTTTTTTACTAAAGAAAGTATGTGCATGCATGGTGTATATGATGTATGTGTGTTTGTGTGTGTGTATGTGTGTGAAATGAAATGAAATGAAATGTTATATTAACGTCTTCAAAAGGCCATAATGACCTATGAGACCAAAAAGTTACATCATGGTGGATCTGATAAAATGTCTGGATAAAAAACCAGAAAATGAAAAAATAAAGATGATACTACTGGCACCTAGAAAATGAAACTGGAACTGGAAGGTAAACAGAAACCCTTATAGGATGTGAATATAGTGAGGAGGGGGGGGGTACGCTATGGAGGTGAGTGGAGTACAATGAGGGGATATAATATCATGTGGGACGGGGTGGTACACTATGGAGGTGCCTCCATCTCATAATATGTGCCGCATCGGACGCTGGCGGATCTCCTTAATATCCTATGTGGTTAGCACCCTGACTGGTGTCTCGCATGTTTCGCAAGAATAATCCGAATCGGCCGCTGCAACCTCCGTCTATGTTGGGATGCCCTCCTCCGTAGTCGTGGGCGTGTGGACCACCCAAGCTCAATCGCACAAGCAATCAGTGTACCGCTGGTGTGGGCGGTATCCATGTCCTGCTGCTGTGTGGTCCATCTGGCGCAATGATGGCTGGACTAAAGAAGTCTGTAATGTGCCTCTAAGTTTGGCTCTCTGTGCGCCTAAGCAGGCTATCTCTATATCTCTGCAGCTCAAGCAAGAACAATCCCAAACACCTCTGGTCCTGGTACCCCGTTGTCGTGATGTGTGCGGTGTCGCTGGGAAAGTGCGAGCCTTCTGGCTGTGAGAGTAGCTTCAAATCCCAGCAAAGAAACAGAAGATATATCTCTTCAAGGGGCACCACCAGCAGAAGCTGGAACCATTATAGATCCAATACCCAGCTATTGCCAAAATCACATGAAATTATATCCTCAAATATGGAGCTCCAAAGGCTCAAACACCCTGCACATAACATAAACCATAGCCAACATAGGCTACATACTGACATCACTTACTTTGTCTTCATAAGATTCCAAAGCCCAAGAAAAACCATAACATTGTGACCCATCATAAACATCATTGACTATAGTAGTTTGCAGCATGACAGCAATAGTAAACTGGAGTGGAAAATGCCTTCCATACAAGAGAACTGTTTCACCACTATGTTACTTCTTCCAATTCAACAAAGATACCACTAACTTGTGCCCGAAAAGCTGCAGTAGCACAGCTTCTGGTATCAGAGCCCCCAGCAGCTCTTCAGACTCACGATCACCCGGCTCTCCTTTTTTTTCAGAGCGCCCTCCATCATCGCCAGCCACGGTCTCTCCTCTCGCTTCCAGCTTCTCCCGCCTGTAAAACAAACCAAGGCCACTTCTCTATCCTCGCCTGCGCACCCAGAGGCCGCCCCTTCACAACCTCTCTCCCTCTTTGCTCTGCGTTCGTCTTCCAACTCTGTCTCCTTCCTGAAGCTTGTTCATCATTTCCAAGTGCTCTCTTAGCTGCTGTGTAGAAGACACTGATTGGCGTTTCAGCTCCTCTGAGGCTTTAGAGCGAACTCTCTCTCTTCTCTGCTAGCAGCCAGTGCCACACTCTTCGCTTTCTCTCCAGCCACTACCAGGCGACTGCGCCAACACCCCTTCTACCCAAAACTCCTTCTGTGTCCAGAGGCGGCTCCCTCCATTTCCAGCTCCTCTTGGCTGCAGTTGCTACCAGCCTTCATAGCGCTCCACATATTTCCCAGCTTTCAGAAACCTAGCGATCCGACCCACAGGGAATTAAAGGCCAACCTTATTCGATCAGAACACAGACTTCGTGGAAGGCTTCTTGCCGCGACCTCTAGAACTCATGGTGAAAATTAGCAGAGATCGTCCCCCCCTTGAAACACGAAGAGCCCCCCCGATCCAAAGGGAACGCAGCCGACAGTTGCATCTTCGCCAGCCTTCTCGATGGTGCGTTGGCCAACGTATAAACCCTCCACGTCTCCCCTCAAGCTGGCCACCTTTATTTAGTGTATATATATTTTAAATTTCTTCCAAAAGCCACACTAATGGCCACAACTAATGCTAAAAGACCCCCTCCATTTTCTCCAATTCCCACGCATTGACCAAAGATTCTTGACATCCTCTTTCACATATCTCCGTCACCATGTAGTCATGACCATGGCCATATCCATGCCATTTTGAACCTCAATCAAATGCCACTATCATCTCAAGCATGATTTCTGAGTATTTTACCATCTCGTGGGGCCAAGGAAAGCTGTTAAATACTCAAGCAAAATCCAAACCTATGTACATAGGCACAGGGACTTCTGCTAGCCCCCCAGGTTCACCATAAGCATAAAAACTCCACGATTCATACCACACTCATGTACTGAGGCTTCGAGACCTGGCTCAGCTTCAGCTTGTCTTATAGAACCTCATTTACAATATGAACATATGTACATGGGCATCATATAATGACTCAAGTCATGGCACTTAATCCCATGCATCTGAATTTGTATTTAATGGCCTCACATGCATGGTTTCACACCATAGACGTGCCATGGCACGACACCGTGACTCTGGAAAGTGGTCCAAAACCCTCTCTGAATAAACAATGGAAACGACCACGTATCTCATAGTATGCAGTACAATGGCATATATAATGCAGCTCTGTCTCTGGCTCCCCATGGCATACTCGACATATCCTGGCCTCAGCTGGTATACCTCTATATCAGCCAATCTCAATCTCAAGTTGGTGTGAGGATGTGCCAGTCTGACCAATAGCACATCGTACTGCATGAGACAAGTGTACATCCATGTAACTGGGTCTGATCACAAAACCATCTGCTGTGAGCTGAAGAAAATGCTCTCTGTAGAAAGCCATCTTCGTGCCCAGCTCCTCAGTCGGGTGTATCCATGTCCTCCTAATGTCCAGCTGAACTAAATCCTGACGGATGAGTCTGGTAATCTCTGTCCGTGCAAGAGTGAGAGAGGGTGCCTCCAGAGAATATTGGAAGGGAGGCAATCTGTCCATGCTAAAACCATGTGCCTGGAACCAAGATGTCATCTGTCCATACCAACAAGCCGTGTCTCCCTGTAAAGCTAACTGTCGGGAGGACTCAAGGGCGAGGCATGCATATCTGTCTCGGGGGAGATCCCACAAGCCATGTGTGTGTGTGTGAGAGAGAGAGAGAGAGAGAGAGAGAGATGAAATGTTATATTAACGTCTTCAAAAGGCCAAAGTGACCTATGAGACCAAAGTTACAACCATGTGACATCTGATACACTGTTTGGAAAAGAAAAGAAAGAACTGAAGGTAAGTATCTAGCCCTATAATACATCAGTAGGGAGCATCCGGAAGCAGCAACTAGGGAGAGTGGGAAGCTAATGCTACTAGTCAAAAATGGGGTACATGAGTACATGGATACATGAATACATGAATATGGGGGAGTACAAAAGTGACAGTGAGTACAACAGTATATGGCTGGAGTCGTAATCATCGTAGGAGCTCTAGCATGGGTCTCTGCCGGATGGCCTGGATATCTGCCATAGTGAGATGCATGGTCAGACGAGCCCGATGCCTCGCAATGATGCTCTGAATCCTCCAGTGTAGGCACCATCTCCGAGGTGAGGATCCGCGAACCCTCGGGCGTCTGGATCTGCCCAACTGGATAGCTCTCTCAACTAGAGTCCCACGGGGTGCCCACTGTTGGGCTGTCGGCTGTGTGTCCTCCTGGGTAGTCCCTCTAAAGAAGTCAGTAATCTGTCTCTGTGTGGACTCCCTGCCAGTCGGGCGTCTGCTCTTGATAATGGACTCTCTAAGCCTGCGGATCTCCAGGAGATAAAAACCCAAGCATTGCTGATCACACAAGTCCATGACTCTCGCTAGTGGTCCAAATCCCTCTCTGAAAAGGCAATGATAGCGCCCTCGAATCTCATAATATGCTGTGCAGTGACAGATGTAGTGCTCCTCCGTCTCTGGCTCTATCCAACAAACTGTACCTGTGAGCACATCCTCTCTAGACCTCCTAGTGCTGCGTATCCTCTAGTCAATCTGGCCTCTGCTGCCCCCCTCATGGAAAATGTGGGTCCAGAACACCACTCCAAGATATGTGTATGAGTCAACATACTCCACTGTCTCGTGCCCATATGTGAAAATAGGTGCTGATCTCCAGACCCACTGAGCTGTAGTGTTAAACACCATAACCTTGGTCTTACCAAGGTTAACTGAGAGCCCACTGTCCTGTGCATAAGCATGTAAAGTATCCAAGTGCCTCTGCATACCCTCTGGTGAGTCTGCTATAAGCACAATATCATCAGCATATAAGAGCAGAGGTATCCAAGTGCCAGCCAACTGTCCCAATATAATCAGAGATCTCATCAATGTATAGTCCAAATAGAGTCGGAGAGAGCGGGCAGCCCTGTTTCACCCCTATAGTGGAGTGTACTGGCTGGGAGAGACCCTCTGAAGTCTGCACCTGCCCAACTACTGTCTCATAAAGTGCCATAATACCCCCAATGAGCTCACATGGGACCCCCAAGTCTTGCAGCCTGCGCATCAGTCTAGCTCTGGGCACTGTGTCAAAGCCCTTGCGGAAATCCACAAAGCCACAGTAGATCCTCCTCCCGTGTGCTCTGCCTTCCTCAATGATAGCCCTGAGGGTAAAGATATGATCCAAAGTAGAGAATCTCCTCGTGAAACCGGCCTGTCTCTCTACCCATCTGCTCAATTCCTGCTCAAGAATAGAGGCATATAGCTTGGCCAATGAGTGACCAATCATAATGGTGCGGTAGTTAGTCTACAGGCTCGGATCTCCAGACTTGAGTACCGGCACAATCGTGGAAGTACTCCAAGTCCCAAGAAACCCCTCACACATGGCTCTATTAAACATGAGAGCTAGCAAGTTTGCAATCATATCTCTAGCATGTATGAAATGCTCGGCTACAATGCCCTCATGATCCTGTGCCCTCCCTGTATGCAATCTGTTGATGGCCCTCCTCACCCTCTCTGTTGTGAAGAAGGTAGAAGTGGGTGGACAAGGCTCTGGAGGGTTCGGTAGTGGTGGCTGCTCTGGTACTGTGTAGAGGGAGGCTGCATACTCGCCCCATGTATCTGGAGAGGTAATGGCCGGAGGCGGGTGGTGCACTCTAAGCAATCTCCAGGCCTCCCCAGAATCCTGACTCAAAAACAACTGATAGATGTCTCTCTCCAGCCGAGCTAAGAATGCTCTCTTCTTCCGCCGAATGAGGGATCGGAAGATGATGCGTGACTATCTATATGTAGTAATACCTGTGGCCACCTCTCTCTGTAGCCGGGCTTTGAGCTCCCTACAGTCATCATCATACCAACTATTTTGGGGCATGCTCCCAGGACGTGGTCGTACTGTGGGCTGCGTGTGTGGGAAGGCCGTCCCTGCAGCTGTATGTAAAGCCTCTGTCAGGATCTGTGAGCTCTGCTAATGGCCTCTGTGGATCCTCTGCACTCAACAAGCTGTAGATCTCTGCGGTGTATACTCCATCAGTCCAGAAGGTATATCTCGGGTGATAGGAGGACTGCCCAACCCTTTTTTTTTTGGGGGAAAAAAGATCCTTCTATTAGTTAATGAGAAAACGCCATAAGGCTACAAAGCTCACCTCACAAGGAGGGATAATAAACACAGTGAACACCTGAGCTCCACCCCCGTGGCTGGCCGCTCTCTGGGGGGGGCTACCTAGTAGTACATGCGGGAGGTGAGAAGAGCCAAACTGGAGGCCTGTAGTGCCAAGTGACATCCTCGCCCCTCGCGATGAGGAAAGGGCCAGGCAGCCAAGTGCGGAGGAATGCCTTGCGGCGACCTCTCATGCGATCCGAGTCGCCCTGAAGTTTCCCCCAGTGTCCTCTCAAGGTGTGAATGATGTCCACCCAGAGGGCCTGTATGACCTCCGCCGGTGGAGTCGCCTGGCGGTCTATGGCCTCCCTACATCGGGCTCTCCATATGTGCCAAGCCGTCATGCTGCTGATCATCTCCCATCTGTGCCTGTCCCCCTCCTAGGAGACTGCCGAAGAGAAGTCTGGCGTCGGAACCACCGCCATCGCCCTGTCAGAGACCTGGATGCTCACATTGCTAGGGACGTCCTCGTATCCAAGGGCCGGGCCGCTGTCCGTGGCCCAAGCCACCGCACCCCACGTCACCATCATCTCACCTGGCGAGCCTGCAAAAACCATCCTGAGAGCGCGCTGCCAGACCTGCTGTGCCTGTGGGCAATCCCATAAGCAGTGCCGCTGCGACTCCTGTGCATGCCCGCATCGAGGGCAGGACGCTGGGTGTCTGCCAAAAGCTAGCCAAGCCCCCACAACCAGTCCTCTATGCGCTGTAAGCCAGAGAAAAAGCGTCACCTTCCAGGGCCGGAAGCTGGCCCAAAGGCGTTGCCAGAAGTCCCTAAGGAAGGCAGGGGAGAGCCCCTTTCGCCGCCAATGCTCGGCCGCCGCCGGGGTGCCCGCTATCCTCTGTCTCTGGATCCGCCGCCCCAGCCTCGCTGTGTACTGATGAAAAAAGGGGATGCCTGGGCTGGCAGGGGCCGAGTAGGGATCTCGCCAAAGCCACTCACCTGGATTCCACTGAAGGCGAATAAGAGGCCTGCTGTCCCAAGCCCATAATCTCCAAGAAAAGTCCTCCCCTATCGAGGCCGGTGAGGGTCTACATGCCACTGTCTCTGATGAAAGCCGACCACCCGCACCCTCTGAAAAATACAACCCTGGAGCTCATCCAAATCTAGTCGGGTCCTCTAAAGCTGGCCTCCCTCTCCCACCTCAAAAGTGAGTGGGGCGACTCTCTCTGCTGAGCCGCAGACCGCTAGAAGGATCTCATGCCGAGTAAAGACGCCCATCCACTGTGGAGGTGGAGGGTCCTGTACTGGAGTCCGCCACTCCCGGGGGATGGCCGCCTCAATGTCTTGCCTCATCAACTCTCTGCCCCTCATCCCGCTGAGTCTCCTCTCCTGAGCCTCTAGAGGCAACTGCTGAAAACATATCCAGTCGTCTAGGGACTGGGTTGGGCCAGAGCTCAACGGGCCCCATGACACGTGAGACCACGATCCAACCATATGACCACTGGGAAGTCGGATCAAGGGGTTCCAGATCAATGGCTGCCTCAGGCACTCCTCATCGGTGCCCGGGGGAGTCTGGAAGAGTGACGGCCTCAGATGCTCCCAGGCCCTCAGAAGGCTAGCTGCAAAACGCTCCTCGAATCCAAGGCCCACTCCTCTGGATCGCTGCTCTGTAAAGATCCACCTGATGCTGGGGGTCCAGGGGCCGCTAAGAGAAGGAGTGCGGCTGAGAATCCTGGAAACAAGAAACTCCTTCCACGGCTCACAACTGGTAGGAGGCCACGAACCACCAACTTGCCAAGCAAAGCTCGGCTTTGGCAAATAGGATCAACTATGCCCAGGCCGCCTCTCTCCCTCGGGCTGAGTGATCACAGCCCATGCCACCTTGGCGCTGGCGGGCCGCCCGTCGCCACCGGACCAAAGAAAGTTCCTGATGAGCCTCTGCACACCTGGCCAATGCACGCCCGAGAGAAGGCCCAGCAAGAAGTTATGTACCACATGGTAGCAAGCAGAACCTGGTTGGCCACAACCACTCGGCCAGCCATAGATAAACGAGCGGTACTCCAATACAGAAGCTTCTTCCGAATGCTCAGAAGAAGGGGGGCTATCTGCTGCTCCGGAGATATGTCAAGGCCCACATAGCATCCCAAATAGCGCACTGTAGTGCCGGGGGGCAGCCACTGAAACTCATCAACTGGCCTCCAAGTCGGGGGGGGCACAGAACTGACCCACAACCCACACGACTTGTGCCAGTTGATCAAAGCGCCCGAAGCTCTGCAACACCTGTCCATGGCTGAGGCGAAGCGGCGGAGGTTCTCCTCCCCTCCCTGAAGATAGACAGGAGTGTCATCCGCAAACTCCGAGTCTAGGAGCTCCTCCGAGGTGCGGATGGGGAGCTGGAGGCCCCACAAACCTGTATCCTGTGCCGTCAAAAAAGTGCTCATGGCCTCCGCCACAAAAAGAAAAAGAAAGGGCGCCAAGGGGCACCCCTGCCACACCGAGCGCGAGAGCTGGAACCTCTCTCCGCGCACGCCCTGTATCAGCACCTGGCTATGAGCTGATGTGTAGAGTGCAGAGACCCCACGGATCCACTGAGGGGGGAAGCCCATCCTCTCCATAGTGCCTTCAAAGAAGGCCCAGTCCACCTGATCATATGCCTTCTCGAAGTCGAGAAGGAGCACTGCCAGATCCTCCTGCCGAAATCTAGCCAAAGCCGTAGCCTCCCAGAAAGAAGATGTTATCCAGGATGCTCCTATCTTGGATGAAGCCTGTCTGCGTGGAGTGGATGATGTCCGGTAGGTGAGGCTGAAGCCGCCTGCTGATCGCCTTAGCTAGGACCTTGTAGGCCGTGCCTAGCAAGGTGATCGGTCTCCACTGTCTAATCTCCAGTCTGTCTCCTCCCTCTTTGGGGATCAAGTGAATCAACCCCTCTGCCATGCTGTCCGGCATGTCTCCCGACTCCATAATCTCCCTGAACTGAAGCTCCTGCCAGACGTGCTCAACTCTGGTCGCAATCTCGGGCTCCTCTATGAGACAATCTGGAATCCGGACGCTCTGGCCTCGCTCTCCTCTCATGGGGTCCTCGATCTGGAGAAGCACTGGAAAGTGGTCTGAAAACGAGGAGCCTGCAAGTATACCCACAGTGCCACCTCTATCACAAGCCCACTCATCAATGTAAAACCTGTCGATGCGGGAAAGGTTAACTCTTGTGGCCCGTCTATCCGAGCGCGAGAAAGATAAACTCCCCTACAACCTGCCGAACTCAGAGAGAGTCCACGGATCCTGGCCTCTCACCTGCAGCACTAGTTCCTCCCAGGCAGCGAGCTCCGGCCCATGAATGGTCTCCTGGCTGCCCCCCATCCTGTCCTCTGCATCCTCCAGCTTGTTGCAATCCCCCCCTAGGCACCAATGGTCTGCCATGGGGAGGGACTGCCTAATGGTGCTCCAGAACTCGGCTCTCTCGGTCGCCCCATTAGGGGCGTAGAAGTTGAGGAAGCCAATGCGGTCTTCCCCAACCCGAAGGATGATCCACTGCGCTCGACCCTGGACCAGAGTGCCAGAATCCACAACCTCGGATAGAAGCTGCTCGCTGACTGAGATGCATACTCCACCCTGGTTCCCATGGGGGCCATATGCCGGTGACCAAAAGTGTGACTCTTGCCTGGCAAGATCTTCCCGCAGGTGCGGGTACGCCCGGCAGAAAGGTGGTGTTCCTGAATGAAAAGGATATCTATGGGTCCTCCAACGAGAGCCCTCTGGATCTCCTGGCGAAGTCTGCCCCGACCAATGTAGCAGCGATGTCCACCAAGACCCTCGATGTTCCATGAGAGGATCCTCATGGATGAACTATGGCAAGTGAAGCAGCCGCCACTGGCTCACCCCTCTCAGCCGGCCCGGATGATCTGCCCTCCACTCTGTGAGTCTTGGGCGCCGGCTTGGAGGGAGAATAGTCACTGTCTGTCCGGGTACTCCACTCCGCCTTCGCCCTGTCCAGGGCATAGGCGTGAGACCAATCCTCAGCATATATGTATCTAAAGGTAGGCTGCACCCTCGGGGCAGCATGGAGGAGAATCAGTAGCACCACCTCAACTGAGGTGTGGACCGGGTCCGCCCGCCAATCTCCTATACCAAACAAGCTCATGTGGGCTGAGTGTAATCGGGTCTGCAATAGGTCCGTGAGCCCCAAGTCACCGAAGTGGTGAGAAAACTCCAGCATCTGATCACGCAAAACTTCCTCTACAGAGTTGCAATCCCATGCTGTGTCTGGGGCAACACTGAGAGGAAAGGAGAAGGCCACCATGCTGCTCACCAATGAAGGAGAACGAGAGGGATGGCACACCATGCAAACTCGCAAGGGCGCGACCAGTGTCTCGAACGGGCCAGCATCCAGCTGGAGACACCTGAAAAAACCGTAATCCACTGGGAGCCCCATCACAGGCGGGGGCCCCCCCAGGGGAGGCTGGAGAGAACTCTGTTGGCGGGCGAAGCTAGGATCGCCATCTCCACCGGCCCGGAGTGGCGGTGGAACAGCCGCTGGACTGAACTTTGGCCTACCCAGCTGCGCTGCCCCGGGGCAGTGGGTGGTCTGGCGGAATATCCTAGAGAGGCCGAGGGAGGGATGGTGGCTCGCGGAGAGGAGGGGGGAGAGCGAGGAGAGGATGGAGAGGCATCTGCCAGAGGATAGGTGTCAGGGGGGGCCGCCGGGGGAGGCGGGAGGGGGGGGGGCTGGGGGGGGGGGAGAGGGGGGGGTGGAAGGAGTGCTCTCCGAGTGAGGGGAAGAGGAGCCGGGGGTCGCAGAGTGCGGCCCGGGATCCTCAGGAATCTGCTCCATGGAGGGGGCGGGGCCCCCCGCGGGGGGAGGCAGGAGCGGGGTCTCCACGTGGGGGGCTCCACCGGCGGCCTCAACGGGCACTGAGGACTGCCCAACATAGCGGGTACTGTAGTGGAAATCCACCGTAAAGGAGAGAAGTGCATGATCCATCGTAACTCCGATGGGCCTGGGGCCAATCGCAAAATCTTGGATACTCGGGATGAAGGTTGGCGAGTCTAAAACATAATCCACTGTGCTGGCCCCATGTCTGTGTGGAAAGCAAGTAAAGCCACTGGCAAGTGGATACCTCTCTAGGCCATTTAAAATGGCCAGCCCATGTGCAGTCCCCATCTCCAAGAGGTATCTCCCATACTCAGTACACTCCACCTCATCCTGTGATCTTTGGGTCAAACACATCTCCTCCACATCTCTCTCTCTCAACATCTCCTCCGAAGTGTCAAAGAAGGAGGTCTAGTACTGAGCCGTTCGAGCATTAAAGTCCCCAAGTATGATAACATCTCCCCTCCCCTGGAGAACTCCCATATGTCCTCATCTAGAATCATATATGGAGATTACCCCTTGGGCGCTGCATAATGAGATGTGCTGGTGGAAAGTAACATATAGCAATGTATAGGGGTCTACCCTCATCTGCCCTCACCCTGACCCACATGTACCTCGCGCTCTCATCACGGCGCATAACATGGATGAGTGGCTGAAGCTCCTCTCTAAAAAGAACTGCAACTCATCTAGATCCGCGACCACCATGCTTCGAACGGGCCTCCTGTCTACAAGTCGTCTCCCATCTGTATCCCGCCACTCTCGGTAATGTGCTGCTTGGGGCCTGATGTGTCTCCGAGTAGAGGATGATGTCCCTATCTCTGAAGCTGTCCTCAAAGGCCCCCACATCCAGTCTCAATGCTCCGTTGCAGTTCCATACTGCAAGTCTCAAACTGGTCCCATAGGTCTCGCACCGTCAGGTGGTGCGTCTCTCTAGTATCACCACTCTACCTCCTTTGTAAAATGCTAGCTTCCCTTTTTCTTTGGCTGCCCTAATCTCCGGCATGCACTCCCTCATATGTGCTAGCTGTGCCAAGGTGAGGTCATCTCCTAAAAAGATGCCCGTTTTCTTTAGGGCGGAGCGCTTGGCCAAGAAATCCTTCTTGGCCTCCAAGGTGGGAAAGCATAAAATGAGAGCTCTCTCCTCCATTGTTGTCTTGCTTGCCCACACTCCAAGCCCCCGTGTGTGTAGGCCTCGAAATGCCCATGCGTGTGTATAAATCTTTGGCTTCCTCCTCTACATTGTCACCGTCCTTAAGACCCGTGATCCGCACATGAAGTTCCCTTGTCTTTCTTCTTTGTTCCTCCTCAATGGTTAGGTTGATAATCTTCGAGGTAGATGTGCTTTTGGCCTCCTTGTTCTTACCTTTCTTGACCACTTCTATCCATTTCTCCGTTTCATCTACTTGCTTTTGCGTCTTCGTGAGCACCTCCACCCACGAGGAGGTCTCCCGGTCCTTCTTTTCTTCTCCATCTTGAAGTGTTCTCACTTGGGCCTTGATGGTGTTCAGCTCCTCCATCATGACGGGCTGAATTTCACCTTCCTCGAGCTTATGTTGAGCACGTGCTTCTTCTATCTCCTTCTTGAGATTTGCGATCTCTGCATCTTGGGCTGCTATCCGCGCTTCAAGCTTCTTGACTTTGTCAAGAAGGCTCCGGTTGACCATATTAATTGCATTGTCCGTCTCTTTCTTGTGTTGTTGGATGGCTGCCTTGATCAGGTCTTCAATGTCGATCCTCTCCATCTTGTCTTGGGCTGAAAAAGGCTGGTTTTGGGTTAAAAATTAATTAACCCTTGGCCATAGGAAGAGCTCTGTGCGTGTCTGCAACTCTTGCCACAGGGAGAGAGGCCAGAGGGGGCTGTTGCGAAGAGAGAAAGATAGGCAGCAGGCGGGAGAGGGAGAGAGAGAGGGAGAGAGAGAGGGAGAGAGAGTGGCGGGAGGGGGCTACGAGGAGAGAGAGAGATGGCCGAGTCCTTTTGGGGCGAGTAGAGAGAAGTGAAGAGCATGTGGGGGCCGAGTGAGAGAAGCAACAGAGAGAAGTGGGCAAACAGAGAGAAGCGAAGAGAGAGGGGGAGTTGGCGGAGGGTGGAGTCGACCAGCTAGGGGGCGCACAACAATCGTGTAACAGTCGCACGGTGGGCAACGAGCAGGAAGGGAGCGGCGGCTACATGGGAGGCGGAAGGGTCAAGCGAAGCGAAGGAGCGGCTACACGAGAGAGCGAAGGCGGCGAAGCGAAGGAGGCGAGGAGGCGAGGCGAAGGAGGCAAAGCGAAGGAGGCGAAGCTGAGTCGGCTGGGTCAGGCAGAAGGGTCAGGCGAAGCGAAGGAGGTGTGTGTGTGAGAGACTGGATATAAGAGAGAGAGAAAGAAAGAAAGAAAGAAAGATATATTAACGTCTACGAGAGGCCAAAGTCGGCCTATGAGACAAAAAATAATACAACTATGTCCTTCCGATCATTGGAAGAAAAGGAAAAGAAAGAAAAGAAAAAGTGTGCATGTGTTTGGATACAACTGTGAATCATCATGGATCGGTGGAAGCCATATACAAACAATATAAAGGGGGGTGGGGATGTGGATGGAGTGCTAAGGCAAGATGCATCTCTATATGCTGAAGGGGTAGTTCAAGCATATGCAAATCTATGTCTAACTCCATCCAGTGCCATAAGAGAGATATAAGATATCATACATCGCCGATGCTGAGGCTGTGAGTGGCGTGAACATGTACCTTGAGTCTGAATGAAAGTGAGCTAGCCTCTCTTGTGTCTCCATCTGGTGTCTCATCCGGATAGCTGCTATCTCTCGGTAACGGAGTTGGGGTGCTCTGTGTCCAGTCTGTCTAGGTCTCCTCCTGGCTCTCAATTCCTCTGCTCTCTGCGGTCACCCCATGTGGTACATCAGCTGGCACTGGCCTAGCTCTCTGGAAGAAATCTGTGAACTGGGACTGTCTTCCACTCCTAGTGGGAGCGGGTGTCTGGAGGAGTCTCTCTTGAGAACTATGAAGCTCTAGTAGTAGTCTGCCAAGCTGTTGCTGGTCCGAGGCCTCCATCAACTGATGTAGTGAAGAGTGCTCCTCAAACAATCCATAACTATCTTTGACCCCCTGGTGGGCTCTACATCTACATACAAAGTGATCCTTAGTCTCCACCTCCTCGCGGCACAATCTGCATATCCGCTCGGCTCTGGGAACCCGTGCCGCTCTCCCAGCCTCTATCTCTAGCTGATGTGATGAGACTCGTAGCTGTCCAATCGCAACGCGAGAGCTGTGTGGCATGTATACATCCATATACCGCGGTCGCTGTATAAACCCATCCCCTTAGATGCTCATAAAGTGGTCTCTGTAATACAGCATCTTCGGTGGTAGTGGGCTCTCTAGTGCTGTCCATGTCTCCTGTATGTAGCGCTGCCATATGTCCTGTCTCATCACTCTGTTCCTCTTATTGAGAGAGAGGTAACCCCGTGGAGCAGCCTGATCATACTGAAAAGGTGGCAACCGCTCAATGTCTATCCCATGATGTGAGAACCACTGTAGCATCTGTGCATACCAAGATCCAGTGTGTCCAGCCTCGGCCAGCTGTCTGGATGCCTCAAAAGCTCGGCGAGATAATCTCTCCGTGGGCATCTCCCTCGTCCTGTATATAAAGGAGATCGTCTGGAACAATGCCTCCACTGCCATAGGTGGTGCAGCAAACTCAGCTCGAACAAGGTCGTGCGGGACAGATGGTTTGCTGCGTATCATCCTTGAGAGCATCAAGATCTGTGGTCTCTCCAGCTGTACCCATGTGGAGGCTGCAAGCCCTGGTGCCCAAACCGTTGTTGCATACATCAAGGTTGGTGTCACTAATGTATCAAAGAGCCACCCCTTCGTGCGGGGTTCCTGAAAATGTGCCTGATGACACTGACGCTCAAGGCCAGCAAGAGCTGCATACCCCCGGGTCACTCTGTCTCGGACTGCCTGAGCCATGGAGAAGCGTTAGCTGAGCTGGTAAATGTGATGCCAAGGTAAACATAAGAGCTCACCACCTCGACCCGCCCTCCTGCTAATGTGAGAGTAGTGTGGCTCCTGACTGCGAGTGAGGTGTGGAAGATCATAACCTTGGTTTTCCCAAGGTTCACTGCCTGTGAGACCCTGCTGTGCGCAGAAGTCATCAAGAGCCACAAGGTGTCTTTGAAGCCCAACCTGCGTGTCAGATACCAAGACGATGTCATCAGCATAAAGCATAACATGGACAGTAATACCTGATAGCTCAACCCCAGAGCCTCCTCCCTGTGTGATGTAATCGACCACCTCATCAATATAGAGCCCAAAGAGCGTGGGGGAGAGCGGGCACCCCTGCTTCACACCAATCGTGCTAGCAACTGTGTCGGACAAGCGTCCTGGGCATCGGACACTCCCAAAGACCTGCTCATATAGCCTGTATATGCCCCACATCATGTCTGAGGGTATGCCTAGTGTCTGTAGTCGCCGAAAGAGGCGCTCTCTGGGCACAGTATCAAATGCCTTGGGGAAATCCACAAAGCAACAATAGAGCCGTTGCCTCCGTGCCTTGGCCTGATCAATCAGGCACCTCAATGTAAAAATGTGGTCGATGGTCGAGAAGGCTCGTCGGAAGCCTACCTGGCCTGCTGCTCTCAAATCCCCCATCCTCTGCATGAGTGCTCAGCTCTGCCTCCAAAACTGCCCCGTATAGTTTGGCCAATATATGGCCAATCATGATGGTCCTGTAGTTCCCGGGGTCTAGTACATCTCCCGCTTTATGGATCGGCACAATAGTGTGCATCGTCCACTCAACCGGAAACCCCTCTGACAGAGCTCTGTTGAAGAGATGAGCAAGAAATGGTGCCAATGTATCAATAGCATAGATGAGATGCTCTCCCTGTAATCTTGTATGATCTGTTGCCTATCCATGTTGGAGTCGGCATATGGCCCTCCTAACCATAGGTGGGGTGAAGAAGGTGGAGACTGTGGAGCATGGCTCTGTGGGCTGTGGTATAGGGGGCTGTGCAGGCACATCATAGAGTCTCTCTGCATATGTCTGCCAGGTTTGAGGATCGGTAATAGGTGTGGGAGGATGGGGCTCTCTGAGTCTCCTCGAAGCAGCAGCAGCATCTCTTCTCATGAGCATGTGATATGTGTCCCAGTACTGAGCCTCCTCATAAGCTCGCCGCTTACGGCGGGTGAGAGTATGCATCCTCCTACTTGCCTGTCTCTGGGTGATCTCCCCGCGAGCCCTCTGCACTGGGAGACTGCGGTAAAGGTTTCTGCACTCATCATCATACCATCGGTTCTGGGGCATGCTCCCAGATGTAGGTGGCTGTCCTGTTTGTATGTGGTATAAGAAACTCCTCGCGGATGCGGAGTGCAGTACATGTGAGAGCTGGGAGGTGAGCATAGCCATGGGTGCCGATGGGTCTAAGGCAAATAGCTGATCATGAACATGATAGTCATACACATCAGCTAGGTCCTGAGTGAAGTGGAAAATAGTGCGTGGTGACTGTATGATGGGTGGGTGGGTCTCCAGTAAGCTCCTGAAAGTGAGGGATAGATATGTATGATCCGCCCCAATGGGGCATGGTGGTACGGTAAAGTGAGACACCATATCTGTTGCCTCCCGGGAGAGAAATGAAATGATATATTAATATCTCTAAGAGGCCATAATGGCCTATGAGACCAAAACTAAGAGTACATCTGAAGTTGGTGTCTCATCAAAGAGAACAACTAAACGGGACTAAAAAGTACAAAAAGTGATTGTCCTACAGTTATAAGAACAAAACTGTAAGACTCCGAGATGATACTGAGTAGAAAATACTGGAAAATACTGAAAAATCTATATCAGGAAGATCCATGTATGCTGATCAGTTGAAGTGTTGCCCTCTCCTTAGATCAAGTATCTCCGCCATGGGGCTGTCTAGAATGGAGAGGTCGTAGAAGTGAGGTAGGCGCCTCCGATGCCGAGCAATAATGGCTCTGATCTGGCGATGGTGAGGATGCCATGGTCGGGATCCTCTCGTGGGCGTGGCCGACGAGCACGACATAAGATAACTGCTCTATCAGTGGTGACTCCCTGGGAGCGTGGTCGGTGCCCTGATGGCCCAATGGAGGAGGTATCAGGAGGTGTGTGGGTTGGGGTGCTGGTGCTGGTGCCGAAGAAATCTGTCACGGTCCTCTCTCTAGGTACATCATGGCTCGGCCTCCTGTCTACCAAGAGGGTCTCTCTGTGTCTCCTGAGCTCAAGTAGAAACAATCCCAAGCATCTTTGATCCTCAAACTCCATGACCCTATGTAACGAGAGAGAGAGAGAGAGAGAGAGAGAGAGAGAGAGGTTTGTTTTTGTGTATGTGTGTGTGAGAGAGAGAGCTCTCTCTCGCATGATGCCTTCAGAGCTTTAGTTCATGATTCCTCTGCTTTTTGCTTAGCTGCTGTTAGATAATGTTGACATTGCCTAGTTTTGTTTTGTGCAATGAATATAGATAGTCATTGCTGACTATGGCAGGTGCTATGTTGTTAACACTAGGCAAAGAGTTGAAATGGCTAAGCGACAAATCCAATTGCTTACGATGCTCAGCTATCTTCAAACTCTTACACAAGATCAACAAAATGTGTTGTGTGAAGCCAAAGTGTGTGTCTCTGTGAATCAACAAAGAAAGATACAAAAATGACAAATCCAATCGAGATGTAAGCAAATCCAAGATAAAGGTTGCTCATCAAAACAATTTTTCAAAAGCTTGCATGCTGATAGGCAGAGACACAAAATTGTGTGTTAAAGAAATTCGATGGCACATAGACATTCTTAAAAATGGAGCTTGCAACGGAACGTGTCAATCATTATCAACACATATTTCAGAGTTCATTTGTTGTGGATGTTGATGTTCATGATGCTCGAAAAAAAAATAAAAAATATGTGCATCCCATTGTTGACAATAAATCTGCTTTGAGATATGATCTTCCCTTCATAGAGGAAGAGCTGACACATGCATTATTTGGCATGGGACGTTGGAAGTCATCTGGTTGGGATGGTCTGATAGTTGAATTCTTTGTTGCCTTTCGGGATGAGCTTAAACTTTCGATCTTGACCATGATTAATGCTGCATGGGAGACAAGGTGTATACCTAATTCCTGGAAGGAAGGCCTTGTGACTTTGGTACCTACAAAAGCATTGGGAGAATCCTTTAATTATTGGAGACCAATCACGTTAATGCCAGTTATCTATAAATTGGTAACCAAATGCTTTTAAATCGTATTGGTGGTCTGCTTTTCCATGGTTTGTATCCACAACAATATGGTTTTGTTCCCAGAAGACAAATTATGGATAATATTGCTAATGTATATCTGGCGATGGAATATGCCAACTATACTTATCAGGACATCGTCGTTATGCAAGTGGATGTAGCAAAAGTTTTCGATACAATTCAATGGAACTACACAGCTGAGGTCATTGTTGCAATGGGCTTTGGTTGTAAAATGCAACAAGCTATTTTTTGGTTATATCAGGATATTGCTGCCCAATGTATTTTGGGTCGTGATCTTTCATCGAAGTGGACATTGCAAAAATCTGTGTATCAAGGATGCCCTCTTAGTGCATTACTCAATGCGATTGCCACACATTCACTTTTGATGTATATGGATGTCCTGACTCCACAGGGACAATTGCATGGTCTGTAAGTACTCGATGGTTCACATTTTGTGGCTCGGGCCTATGATGATGATTCTTTCTTCATGCCCAAAAATGATCTCAAGTGCATCATGAGAACTTTGAAATTATTTGGTAAAGCAGCTAGACTTTATATCAACTTTTCTATGTCTAAATTGCTTTCGTTGACTTCTTGTGAGTGGCATGCACTGCTATGGCCAGGACCAATCATTCCACCAGATCACCTGGTTAGACATTTGGGATATCCACCGGCATGGTGTATGTCTACACATGATGCCATTCATTGGGTATTGAACAAATTGAAGGCCAAGCTAGCATATTGGAAGCTTTCTACATGGCCTTTACATGTGCGTCTCAATATGGCCTTTATGTAATTTTACCTACCGTTGTTGATTTGGCATAAAATTGATATTGATACTTTTATGTCTGATGCCTTGGAATTGTTGTGAAAAACCAAGCATCATACGGGAGCACCAAGCACCATACGAAAGCGCTACGCCTTTTGAGACGATCTTTGGTCTGCACTCCTAAAATGCATGGTGGACTAAATATACTTGATTTGCAGTATCATCTCTTGGGAAGAAAGGCCACGATGATTTTCACTTTTTTTCAGCTTCGGTAACCATGGGCCATAATACTTGCAGGCATGTGTGCTTCCATCAAGACTACAACTTATGGCAATTGGCACATTTCTCACTGGGAAGCAATGCTTAGTAAATTTGAAGGAAAAATTCGGGGATGCCCTTATGTATCTTCCCTTCTTCGTGATGGGAAATTAGTTGTCTTCTATTCACTGGCATGGTAGAGATGCACTGATTGGGAATTCTTCCGATTGGAAAGCATTCATTGGCCTTCGGTGTTTCCTCAACCACTTGGAGTACAGGAACCACGAAAAGCTTGGTTTTTGGTCCCACCCTTGGGGATGATCAGGACAGACTTCATGATTGGCAACTTGTTGGTCATACCAGTTCTCTTCGATTGGATGCAATTTTGGTAAATAATGTGTACAAATTGTTGCTTCCTTTCCCGTGGATTTAGCCTCATGCCGGTACTTTTTATGGGGATTGTATAAGAATACTAAATGGTGGAAACAAAGGCTTCAAATAATTTGGGGTTGTAAGTTCTCTCAAACATTGTCTATTCTTATGGAGATGCCTTGTGGGAATACTTCGAGTTTTCACTTTTCTGACAAAACAACATATCTCAAGTGATAGATGTTGTAGATGTGGACGACATGCAAGTGCGTTCCCCATCTTCTTTGGCATTGCACAGAGTCCAGGAATTTCTTGCAAGCACTGACTCACAACCTCCGAGGATGTTTTCCATCGTTCAAAGGAGAAAAACTTGTATGGATTTTTGGTGTTTTGCCATCTTGTAAGGCTGGATTTGACACTCTCATGATCTAGATGAGATATTGGGCACTCTGGACTATTTGGAAGGCTAGGAACCATTTTATGTTTTGACAGCCTTCTCTAGATGCTTATGCTTTTTCTCGTGCCAATCTTCGCTACTGTTGATAACCGGAGGTTATTGATATTCTACCGTTCAAAGTCTTTTTTAATTGTTTCTAGCTTTCTTCCTTGGATGATGTCTTTGTGAAGTACATCCCTCCCCATGTATATTACTTCTTGGTAATAGAACACTAGTCTTGTACTAAAAAAAGAGTATGTGTATGTGAGCCCCGTTGCCCTTGCAAACTAACTCTTGGCTCCTTCCTGCTTCGACCTGCTCTTCCCTTCTGAGCATACGCTTTGTGTTTGTGTGTGTGTGTGTGGTGTCTGAAGAAGAGGATTTATGCAATGCAAAATATGTTCTTGCTGAAAATGACAGACGTAAGCTAGAAAAATGGCAAGTCAAAGATTCAAGGATAAGGGATGCTCTTCAAAGGATTTCTTCAAAAGTTACATTTTGAATGCCAAAACGACACCATTAAATGCGTCAAGACCTTCACGCAAACTTGGACATGTTCCAAACAACAATCGGCCGATGAATGTGTGTCCCACTATGCGCATGTCTTTGCTACTACATGTCTTGTTAATGCCCAAGTTCAGGCTGCCAGGGATCAGTTGCTCTCTCATGTTTCATCCTTCATGTAGGAAGAATCGCAAGAGGCAATAAAACAATTGGGCAGTTGGAAATCTCCAGGTTGGGATGGTTTAACTGTGGAATTTTGCTTGCATTTCTGGGATGATCTCAAACATGCATTGCTTGATGCTTGGTGTACTTGGAAAATGCCCAAATCATGGAAAGAAGGGCTTGTAAAACTTCTTCCAAAAAAAAGCCTGTGTGAGACCTTTGCTGATTGGCGTCCAATTACTCTAATGCGCATAGTATACAAATTGGTCGCCAAAATGTTGTTCAGTAGGGTAAAAGGGGTACTTTATGCAGGCTTACACGAGGCGCAATATGGTTTTGTCCCGCGTAGACATATAACAGATAACATTGCAAATGCCTTCGTTGGGGTTGAATATACAAAATATACAAAACAAGATGGGCTTATTTTGCAAGTGGACATAGAGAAGGCCTTTGACACAGTGCAATGGGATTTTATTGTGGTGACCATGTGCAAAATGGGCTTTGGAATTAAGATGTCCAATCTTGTGTATTGGTTGTATCAAGGCAGTGAGGCATCATGTATTCTTGATGGTGAACTATCTGACTCGTGGTCTTTGGGTAAGTCTGTGCATCAAGGATGCCTTTTAAGTGCCTTATTGTATGCCATAGCAACTCATCCTTAAGTTCTATATATGGATCATCTTACTTGGCAAGGTGCCCTTTGTGGTCTTCAATTGCCATTCGGAAAGTATTTTGTGGCACAGGCTTATGTAGATGATTCCTTCTTCATGCCACGAGATGATCCTCGTGATCTCTGCGTTGTGATGGATGCCTTGGATGTGTTTGGTGCAGTTGCAGGTCTTTGAATTAATTTTCGCAAATCCAAGCTTATCCCTCTCAAACCACAAGCTTGGTACAATGTCTTGTGGCTAGGGATTCTTGTTTCCTCCAATCAGCTGATTAGACATTTGGGTTACCCACTTGCATGGCATACGTCGTTCAATTCTAGGCTGATTGGGTTTTGCAAAGAATAAATGCTAAATTACAGTACTGGAAGTTGGCCTCATGGCCTTTACATGTGAGACTCCGTATAGTGCAGTCCATTCTCATTGCATATATATAGTTTTTCTTGCCTCTGCTTGCTTGGCCAAAGAAGCACTTGGATGAGTACATGTCTGCTATAGTAGAGTTACTTTGGAAAACCAAACACAATACTAAAGGCCTTAGATTGCTAGGAAAAGACAAGCTCTGTATGCCAAGAAATCATGGGGGCGTTAACATTCTCGACATTCATACACACGTCATTGCTAGGAAAGCCACTTTGCTTGCTGATTTTACAGCTCAAAAACAGCCTTGGGCAAGATGCTAGCAGCCATGTGCACCATTTTGAAGTCCTCCACATTTGGTGCATGGAACCTTGATTATTGGGAGGTGGTTTTTGGGCACTTTACAGGGAAAATACCAGGCTGCCCTTTCAGTTCTAAGTTAATCATGGATTGGAAATTGCTAACGGAGAAATTGGAATGGCATGGAAGATCACCGGAGGTTGGAAACACCATGCATCTGGAAAGCATACACTGGAGTACGCTGTTTCGTGCTCCGTTAGGCCTTCTTGAACCACGGAAAGATTTCTTCCTCTCACAAAAGAATGTATGTTTCGTGGAAGATGTGGTCAATGATGAAGGTTATGTTATCTCCTTTCTGGAAGCAAGCCATAGGTATGGGTTGGGCATGCACTACAGGCCTCTATGACATCTCATACACAACCTCTTGTAGCCTCTTCAGCCAGTGCCTCCGCTAAATCATGAGGAGCGTTTGAAGGACTGGTGGGTTGCTCCACCTCATGCTACAAGGTTACATGAACTAATAGGCAAAAGGGTCTATATCAAAATGCTTACTCCCCGTTGGATTGCAAATCATGCTAATGCGCTTTGGATAATGCATAAAACAGATAGATGGTGGGGTGGTTGTTTGAGGAGCATATGGAAAAATGGTTTGCCACTGAAAGAAAGATTGTTCCTTTGGAGATGCATTGTGGGAGTTGTGCCTGTCAGTGTGTTTCGGGAAAAAAGGCACATCGCTGTGGCAAGATGCCATTGTTGCATGCTGCGTGATGAGATAGTGCCTCATTTGCTATGGTATTGTGATTTCTCTCGTGCTCTCTTGGACAAACTCTTAGGGCGTCTTCGTACACGATACCCAAGCGCTCATTTTGGGAAGCCATTTTGGCTTTTTGCTCGGATTCCACAATGATATACCAACTTCGGGGTATTCGTTGCATGGACCACTTTTTGGGCACTATGGACATTATGGGAAAATAGAAATCGGATACATTTTGGACACGTTCCTCTGGATCAATACACCTACTTCGGACGCTTGTTGAGACAGTCTCTACATGATTGCCGAAACTTGCACCAAATAGATGATCAGCAATATATGGCCGCCTTTGACTATTTCTAGGCGGTCGTTTCCATGGGCCCTATGTGTGTGCACATGCGCCCGCGCCCGCGCAAGCAATTGTCCTTCAATCTTCTATTCTATCAGTCGTTTTCTTTTCCTTTTATGTTTGCTCTTCCTCTTTCTCTCGCCTCCTTTGCGTACCATTTCTGTTTCGTATATAATTCTATCTTGTATATAATTCTTGGTTTAAAGTGTCGGTTCCCCTCTTCCTTCAGCCTGTATGTTGTTACGTCCGTGTGTGAGTGTCTTCTTTGTGTCTATTTTCCTTCCTTCTTTGTGGTCTCTAGCTACTTATCATAGAAGGGATTTGTTTGTAGAGCCCAAACTTACGCAATTGCAATCTGACTTGCAACCTCTTCATTGTGACAATCACGAACTCCAGCAGTTCTGTGACACTCTTGAGGAAGGATTTGCGGACATTCGACAAGAATGGGATGCGCCTGTGCCTGGTTTTTGTTTGAAAATCCCGGGCCATGTTCTCTTTGATCCTGTTATGAAACTGTCACAAAAAGCAGTAATTCTTTTCTTCCCTAATAAAATGGCTGCTCTGCAGGCAGATGTTGGTCAATGGATAAAAGAGATGTTGGTCAATGGATAAAAGCCATGCTTGGTGGATGCTTTGTTGAAGGGTTTTTAAAACTGGCCTTCAATAAAACTCGTGGGCGGTTGACAAAACTTCACCACACACAAGCAGTTAAAGATAGTTTAAATCACTTAAACTTGAAGAGAGAAAATAGAGAGAGAATGTAGACAGGGAGAACTGGATTGCTTCTACACAAGAGAAATGGTGGCCTCAAACCGCTTTGGCACCCTCGCATGTATTTCTTTACACTTTATGAAGTTGGGTTACAACTTCACCGGTCTCGCTCAAAGTATCCTCGGCTAGGAGTAGTCCCGCACAGGCACTAGTGTCGAAGGTCCGTGAGTGAAGGTTTCTTTGGCGGCGGCCTCTCAAACCCACACTGTGGTTATGACTAGAGCCCTTCCCCATATAGAGCCGGCTAAGGCTTGCTTTAAATTGAGTTTTTCTTTTAAAAAGCACTTTTAAAAAGTAACTTGCTTTTAAAAAGCAACCGAAAAGTACCTTTACTTTTTATGCAAAAAGTCATCCTCCTAAAAATCTCTCAAACCACTTTGAATTTGAAGATGCTGTAAGAGACAGTTTCTCCTCTCAAGGAGCTCTTTGCGATGACACGAACAAATCTTTATTCTAACAATCTTGAAAATCAGGGTTAGGGTTTCCCCCGAGGCAAAACATGCACTGCGGTGACTGTTTTACTATGCAACACGAGGTTTTTATGAGGTAATTCCCAATGAATCTAAGTACAAACAAATGCTATTGGTTGGAAAAGTCGCCTTTGTTTTGTGGACAACAAATGGTATGTTTACCCTTGGTCTCCCTCCAAAGATTATCAGAATTTTATCAAGCAGAGGTGCCTTGTGTGGGTAGCAGTGGTGGATCTCCCAGTCTATATGCGCCCTACATTGCCTTTTTTTTTCTTGAATCTTTGGGTAAGATTGTATGCTCTCCCATATCTTCTGGCAGTGTGAATAGATTCTGTATTCTATGGGATACAGATAAACAAACCCTTGACAGGGGTGCAATGGATGTTGAAATGCAAGGAATCCCGACACAAGAAGTTTTCTTTAAGCTCAAATGGGAATTTCCTGTTTTACTTGTAAAAAGTTTGGACATATGCAATCGAAATGTCCGTTGCTTTTATTGCGCCTGCCTGTTGTTGCGGCCATTCCCAAATGGGAAAATTTTGCGGTTTTCTGTTTTACTCGTAAAAAGTTTGGACATATGCAATCGGAATGTCCGTTGCTTTTATTGTGCTTGCCTGTTACGCGGCCATGCCCCCTCCTCAAGTTACTTACAATATACAAGGCCTTTGTGATGTACATAAATGGAGGCTTTTTTGGTCATATGTAAATACTATGCATCCACATGTGGTTTGTTTGCAAGAACATAATCAACACAGTTTTGTTTTGGAAGACAAGGGGTCTTCTTTGGATATCATATTTTCTATGTGGGAACCCAAGCTTTTTTTGGCACTCTTATAATGGTTAAGCATTAGTTGCAGCCTATAGTAGTTTACAATGATCCGAGGTTGTTGGCTTGTGGTGCATGTATGATTGAAGGAGAGCTACATGAATTCGCAAGTGTTTATGCATCGCAAACTTATGCATATAGAGCTGCGATATGGCACTCCTTACGAACATATCCATGGATTTCAAATGCTTTTATTACAGGGAATTTCAATAATTCGCTTGTCTTTCATGATAACACCTCGCACCACTCTCACATGATGTGTTCTGAAAAGCAAGATTGGGCTCAGACTAACTTCTGTAGATGCATGCGATTTGTGGACACAACTCATGCCACATTCAAAAGGTTATACTTTTCATCATAATGCTCTTTTGCATTACTGGGCACATTTAGACATATGGTATCTTCCTTATGGTGCTCAGTATGATGCATACACATGTAAAATGTGGCTTGATCACACACCGCGTCTCTTTGATCATTCGCTGGTATGGCTTGGCTTGGCTTGTGCTTTGGCATGACTAACAATGACTGTCCATTACCTCACAAAAGGTTACTTATGATTAACATGAGTTATTCGCCACATAACCATTTTGCTGATTTGGTTCGTACAGCTACACATCTCCTTGTCATGCATATGCAAGAGGACATAGATATTGCTTGGTTTAGTTTTGTACAGCGAATGCAGGCTGTGATACAGAACTAAGCTTGCAGATGCTTGTCATGAATACTTCTCCCACATGTTTTGTCACGTGCATGCCCGTGCCATGGCTAATCATCTGCATGAACAGGCTTAATCCTTGGTTAATCATTAGTTAAGTCAACATGCAGGTCACCATCAATAGCATCATCTTCATCAACATCATCATTAGTAGCAGCATCATCAGCAAGAGAATCATCATTAGCATTATGAACTTCATCTTCATCATCACAAGCATTCAGGAGGAGCATAAGTGCCTAGTCAGCAGCCCCAACAGTAGTCGGTTGCCAACAGGGGACTTAGCCAGCTAGTCAGCCAGGTATAAGGGAGGCGACAGGAGGTGTGGACTATCAAGGGATTAAACGTAGCATTTAATCAGGTATTTAGCGTGGTTATTTGTCCAAGAGTTGGCCGACAGTAGTTCAGCTGGCCGACCAGCATCCTCAACCCACATAAATAGCATAAGTCATAAATCAGCAAGGATCAAGTCATTTCCCAAGTCATTGATCATTAGTTGTTAGTAGAAGATATATGTAGCAGGGGCCGGGATCAGCCCTATGGGTCTAACCAAGGCTTAAGGCATGTACAAGCATTTATGCAACCTTTTTGTACCATATTAAAATACAGAAAACCTTGACACTGATCTCTCTTCTTCTCTCTCCTCCATCTTAATCATGTGTTTGAAATAGCATCTTGTTCTTAATCAAGCTTAGGGTTGCTCCCTTGATGATGATGATGATGGTAATCTTGATGATGATGTAGCTGTTCATAATGAGGATGCTGCTGATGCTGATGATACTAATGATGCTGATGATGATGAGGTCTAATGCTAAATGCTGACTTAATCAGGGATTAAGATGTTCATGCTGAAGATTAGTCATGGCACGAGTGTGCACGCGGCATGTTTGCTGTCCTTCTACCACTTTCTAGGGAGGCACTTGATGCACAAGAACTTTTCTTACAACAGGTTATGCCTATCATCACACGACAAGAGGCTAACAACATGTATGAGCCCTTCACAGATGGAGAATTGGATGATGGTATAAAAGGTCTAGGCAAATGGAAGACCCCAGGTTGGGATGGCTTGACTGTAGAGTTCTTTCAAACGTTTTGGAATGTTTTGAAATTGCCAATTCTACTTATGGTAAATCACTGTTGGAAGGTTGGACAGTTGCCATGCTCTTGGAAAGAAGGTTTGCTGAAATTAATGCCTAAAAAACAACCTAGTGAAACTAAATCGGATTGGCATCCCATCTCTTTAATGCCTGTCATATATAAATTGGTCACCAAGAAGCTTGTTAATAGAATTAAGGGTGTCCTAGATGCATGTTTATATCCAGCGTAGTATGGATTTGTCCCTAGAAGACAAATCACTGATAACATATCAAATGCTTATATAGACATTGAATCTGCCAAGTATATGCAGTAGGATGTTCTCATCATGCAGGTTGACATAGCCAAGGCCTTTCACACAGTGCATTAGGATTTTATAGCTCAGGTGATGGACATAATGGACTTTAGGCCAAGAATGAAAAATGTCATTTTTTGGCTTTAGCAAGAGGGAACAACTAAATGTATTTTGGGTGGTGAACTTTCAGCCTCTTGGTGTCTTGGGAAATCTGTTCAGCAGGGTTGTGCCAGAGCGACCCACCCATGCTTCTTTACATGGACAAATTGACACAAGATGGGCAACCTCATGGTCTCTCCATGGTAGATGGTACACAATTTGTGGCGCAAGCATATGCTAATGACTCTTTCTTTTTCCCCAAGAATAAGGAGGTTGATATAAGGGCTCTCATGAAAGCATTGTCCCGGTATGGTTTGGCTGCAGGGTTGCATGTGAACTTTGAAAATTTTAAGTTGCTTCCTTTGAAAATTTATGATTGGCATCAAATATTATGGCCAGGTTAGATCCTGCCACCTAATGAGATAGTCAGGTATCTAAGTTACGCCATTGGATGGGAGTTGTCTTTAAAGGATGAGACTCAATGGGTGATGGCGAAATTGCACTGTTAAATTGAATATTGGAAATTAACTACATGGCCTTTACATGTGCAATTACGGATAGTGTAGTCAATAATAATGGCATATGTGGAGTTTTATCTTCCACTACTACCTTGGTCGCACAAAAAAATTGATAATTTTATGTCTAAAGCAATGAAATGCCTATGCAAACCCAAAGTGGATAGAAAAGGGCCACGTTTGTTAAGACGAGCTCATATGTTTACCCAAAATGCATGGTGGGCTCAATGTCCTTAATATTCATTATCATATATTTGCAAGGAAGGCCACTCTTCTACTTGATTTTATAAAGCAAGTCAAGCCATGGGCACGCATGTTGGGAGCTATATGTAATAACATGCGTACATATGCATATGGGCATTGGATTATCAATTATGATGATATAGTCTGGACATTTTTCTGGTTGTATTCTAGGTTCTTCATATTCTAGCTATACTATGTCATCTACAATGGTCCGGTAGGCCTCCAAATCAAGGTAACTCAATGTTGCGGCAAAGTATTCATTGCGGTTCTTGGTTTGTCTCATCCAAGAAAGGCCTACAATCTGCCTACATTGGGGATTTGTCATGTACATGACATCGTGGATGAAAATGGTTATGTTTTCAGCTGTCAGACAATATAATTTGGGGATGCATCACAAGCCAATCCGGAGAGTCATTTCAAAAATTATGCATCCGTTTCAGCCACTCCCAATGCTCGAGGACACAGAGAGACTTCAAGATTGGCATTTCGATACATAGCCTCCAGGATATACTCGTTTCCTTTTACCAATTGTTTGCAGCAAAGGCTTATAGATTGCTCTTTTCAGTATATTTTTTTTTTCCAGAAAAGATCCTTTCATTAGTTATATAAAAAAAACGCCCGTAGGGCTACAAAAGACTCTCTCGTGTTCATAAGAAAACAAAGCAGAGATCCAAGCAAGGCAGCTAGGGAGACTCTCCCTAGGTGCAGGAAAGTACAAATATCAGCACAAAGAACTGAGGGGCTATATCATACAATAGGAGGGGGGAAAAGCCAAACAGGTGGCCTGTAGTGCCAGCAGGGGGAACCCGCGTGTAGGGTATAGAAGGGCCCACTAGCGCCGCAAGATCGCCTCATGCGGATGCGGTCATATTGTCCTCGCAGAGTGTGGATCAACTCCTGCCAAATCCCCCGGACAGTCTCTGCTGGTGGCTCTAGTCTCCCCTCAAAGGCCCTGAAACACCGGGCTCTCCAAGTGAACCAGATGATGAGGCTGCTGAGGAGCTCCCATCGTAGATCCCTCTCCTGTGTCCAGCTGGCGGACGAGAAATCCGGTGAAGGAACAAGGCGAGGCTGGTCCCTAATGAATCTAATGGCCTGGCTGTCTTGCTCCGTCTCATAGCCCATAGCAGGCCCTGACGAAGTCGACCAAGCAGCGGCACCCCACGTATACATGCCCTCTGGAGAGAGGGGGACCAGAATGCGCAGCATCCGCAGCCAAATCTGTTGCGCCTCAGGATAGTCCCAGAGGCAATGTCTCTGTGTCTCCAAAGGGTGGCCGCATCGGACGCAGGCCGCCGGAAGACCACTGTAGACAAGCCAGGTGCCAACTGCAGATCCCCTGTGGGCGACCAGCCACTGGAAAGTCGAGATCCTGCGTGCCTGTCGACTAGCCCAGAGCCTGGTCCAAAAATCCTCCAGGAACTCCTGTGAGAGTCCTTGTAGCCGCCAATGCTCCAATGCAGCTGGAGAGACCATCTTCCTCGCCGTCAAAAAATGTCTCCCCAACCGAACAGTGTACTGGAAAAAGGTGATCTCTGTGGCCTCGGGGGATGCATAAGGATCATGCCACTCGTACTGGCCAGGGTCCCACTGGAGCCGGGCCAAGGGACACGCTGCATATGTCCATATGCGCCAATCAGAGTCCACATCTGCAGGGTCTGGATCAATATGCCACTTTCAGGAAGCGGCGGCCACTACCCGTATCCTCTGAAAGATGCACTCTGCAACCAAAGGCGACTCCGCCTCCACTCTCTGAAGTCTGCCCTCATCCTGGATCTCATAGTAGAGGCATCTACCATCCTCAGTGCAAGCTCTGACAGCAATCAGGATCTCCAACTGTGTAAAGGCTCCCATCCACCGTGGGGCCACTGGCTTGAGAGGCGTGAACCACTCCTCTGTGAGTGCCTCCTGAATGTCATCCCTCATAATCAGCCCCCCTCTGAAGTGACTCAGCCTCTCCACCTGGATCTCCTCTGGGAGACTGCAGAAGGCTTGCCAGTCTCCAAAACTATGAGCTGGGCTTGCCGCCATTGGTCCCCAGGCTAGACGAGGCCGAGAACCCAGCATATGACCGTGCTCTATGCATACCGCTGGGCTCTAGATGAGCGGCTGTCTGGCCCGCTCCTCATCACAAGAAGGAGGTCTCTGAGAGAGTCCCGGTCTCAGCAACTCCCAAGCTCGCAGGATGCTCAAGGCAAATCTGTCCTCCCATCCTCTACTGAGGCCTATCCTCCTCATCTCTATGAAGATCCATCGTATCTTTGTGTCCAAGTGCCCCCTGCTGGGGGAGCCCTAGCCTGCAGCCGCTGAAAAAGAAGCTCCTTCCAAGGCTCAGCCCCTGGAAGCAGCCCCCGAACAATAAGCTTCCCCAATAAGGCTCTACTCTGATCAACTGGATCAATAATGCCCAAGCCCCCCTGGGCCATCGGAAGTGTAATAACTGCCCAAGCAACCTTAGCCCGGGCTGGCTGACCATCCCACCCAGACCAAAGAAAGTTCCTCATCAACCTCTGTACCTAGCTGATGCAAGAGCTTGAGAAGATCCAGCAAGACGTGATGTACCACATGGTCGCAAAAAGCACCTGATTTGCCACCACCACCCTCCCAGCCAAGGATAGCCGAGCTGTACTCCAATACAAAAGCTTCTTCCGAATGCTCAGAAGAGCCGGGGCAATCTGCTGCTCAGGTGACAAATCTAGTCCAATCTGGCATCCCAAATACCGCACTGCTGTGCCAGGAGGAATCCATCTAAAACCGGGGTCCGGGCTCCATGCCGGAGTGGGAGCGCTACTGATCCAAAAGGCCACAGTCTTGCGCCAATTGATCAATGCTCCCAAAGCTGCACTAAAAACCTGAAGTGACTGTTCTGCCCGCTGAAGATTGGCCTCTTGGCCATGCAAAAATAAACCCGTGTCATCAGCAAACTCAGCATCGAGTAGGTCCTCCCCCCGGACTGGGAGCTGGAGTCCTCTCAAACCAACCTCCTCTGCCGTCAGATACATGCTCATAGCCTCAGCAAAGAAGAGAAAAAGAAAAGGGGCGAGAGGACCACCCTGACAGATTGATTTGGTCAACTCAAAACTCGGTCCCCGTCCTCCTGCCATCAGCACCTGGCTACGAGATGTGGAATAGAGAGCCGCCACTCCTCGAATCCAAACTGGCTCAAAGCCCAGGCAAAGCATAGTGCCCTCTAAGAAACCCCAATCGACCCTATCGTATGCCTTCTCAAAATCGAGAAGCATCACGACCAGGTCCTCACCGAGAAATCAAGCTTGGGCCGTCGCCTCCCAGAAGGTGAAAATGTTGTCAAGGATACTGCGCTCCTTGACGAATCCTGTCTGGATAGCATGAATCAACTCCCCCAGGAAGGGCTGGATCCTCAAACTCAAGGCCTTTGCTAAGACCTTGTAGACAGTATTGAGGATTGTAATCGGTCTCCAATGCCGAATATCATCTGATACTCCCTCCCCCTTGGGGACAAGAAAGATCAAGCCCTCTGAAAAGCTATGTGGCATCACCCCAGTGTCCAAAACATACTGAAAGCCCCTGCGGAGGCCTGGTCCCAAAAGGTCCCAATAGCACATAAAAAAGGCAGGCGTCAATTCGTCCTCCCCAGGGCAACTATGGCGCGGAAGGACCCTCAAGGCCTCAGCAAGCTCAACCTCTGAAAGAGGCTCACCGAGAATTGTGCGCATACGATCTGTGGCCCTCCTCTGCACATTGCCACACAGTCTGTCTGCAAGTATCCGAAGCCTCAGTGGCTGGCTCCGCTGAAAGCAGGTCTCTATAGAGCTCAGTGGCAATGGCTCTGATCTCCCCGGGCTCAGTGGCTACCGATCCGTCCTGCCTCGTGAGCTGGCGGACTCCTACTTGAGCATGGCAAGGTCCAGTAATCTCAAAAAACTCCCAAGTCACTCTATCACCAAGCTGCGTCCACTGAGAGGCCTGGCACCGATGGTAGAACTCATGTCTCTGCTCCTCTGCCTCTCTAACCTCCTGGCATGCCTGGCTCAGCTGGGACGCCACCCACTCACATGTAGGCTGCTGCTCCTGAAGGCGCTAAAGCGAAGCAAGGCTACGTCTCAACCGACGCTCCCGCTCGCGAGTCTCACCCAGCCGTGTCAAGGCTGCAGCGTGCAAAAAGGAGCTGAGCTCAATGAGTCCCTGGGCACACTGGCCTGCTGCATCGTGGTCAAAGCTCTGGTTATCATGCCATATCCTCTCAATGTCCTCAGCGAGACTAGGATCTGTAAGTACCCTCTCTGGGATCCTCAACTGCAAGCTGGTCTCTCGTGTCCTCTCCTCAAGTGTCAAAATAACTGGCACATGGTCTGAAAAAGAGGTGCTAGCGAGAATGCTAACGGAGCCCCCACACTCCCCTAACCTGTCGCCCACATAGAAGCGATCAATCCGTGATAGATTAGTCCCTCCCTGCCGGCGATCCGACCGAGAGAAACTAAGACTTTCCTGAGAGCGATAGAAAGCCTCATGCTGCCATGCATCAGTGATCCTGAGTGTCATGCAAAATCGCTCCCAAGCTACAAGCTCCGTGCCGTGCACTGTAACATGACTGCCTCCCACCCTATCGGCCGGGTCCTCAAGCATGTTGAAGTCTCCCCCGACACACCAATGTGCGGCCTCTGGCAATGCATCCATAACCTGGGTCCATAACTCTGCTCTGGCACTAGCATGGTTGGGCGCATAGACATTGAGCACGCCAAAGAGCTCATCATGCATCCTCAGAATGACATACTGTGCTCTACCAGGCACAATGATCCCGCGATCCACAATGGCCTGCCGCCATACATCCGCAATGACCATACATACTCCTCCCTGCCCACCCAAGGGGCCAAACCCTGCAGACCAAAATGTGTCCCATCTACCAGGCATCACCGAACCGTATCTCCGAATCCTGCTCTCACCCAAATGGTGCTCCTGTAACATCAGAATATCAATACTGTCCCCAACCAGGCATCTCTGAAGCTCCTGCCTCAAGCAACCACGATAATGTATATAGTGTGCGGCGCCAAGGCCCTGTACATTCCATGAGATGATCTGCCGAGGTGGAGGCTGTCTCAGTCGTACGGCGGGCCTTTGCAAGCGGCTTGGATGGAGAATAGTCCCCATCCGAGCGGCTACGAATCTGCCCACCCGGTGTGCTGCAATCAGGCGCCAGTGGGGCTGTGTCCCATGGCGACTGCCTCTCGCTCAGACAGAGCAACCTCGTGTATGCATACATATCCAGGGTCGCGTGCTAAGTTTGCCACTATGCGAACCACCAAATGTCGAATCCCGAAGGCATCCACACTCCCGGTATCAAAGAAAAAATGAGCCAACTCCCATAGTCGGCCTATCACGTCTGTCACCTCCAGATCGCTCACATGGTGAGAAAACTCAACTGCCTAAGTCTTCAAAATGCTAAGAGCGAGATCCAGAGTCCACTCCCGGTCGCTAGGGCCACAGAGAGGGAATGAGAAGGCCACCGCTGAATCAAGAGCCTCCTCTCCTCGGGCCGGAGGTATCACTACATGAACTCCGATGGGTGCTGGCTCATGGGGGCCCTCCGCTCCAAAAAGCCGTGTGAAGGAGTAATCAAAAGCTTCCGAGCGTTGTCTAGTGTCGAGACGACTCAGCCGACTGCGGATAGAGGATATCCGTGAAGCCCGAATCGGCATGGTAAGTCTCCTCTGCGGTGCTTGAGCAAGGTCGGTGCTCAGTGTCCGCAGGACTGCAGGTGACCACCAGGGAACTGCCAGGGCCTCCCGGGGAGCTGAGGTGAGCGGGGGGGGGGAGGGGGGGAGGGAGAAGGGGGTGGAGAAGGAGCCGCTGAGAAGGAGCCGCTGCCAAAACCGGAGCGGGAACGGGAGGAGGCGAAGGTGGAAGCGAGGCGGGAGGGGGGGGTGGGGGCGAAGGAGGGGGTGCTGGCATCTCCTGGTCCTCAGTCGGCGCTGGGGTCTCCTCCTGGAGGGGAGCAAAGTTGTTCCTCACGGGAACCTAGTGATGCTGAGACTGTGGCTGGTGCTACATCGGTCTCTGGGCGTGCTGTTGTGCCTGTCTCCCTCGACGGCGCTCCTGTCCAGGCTGCCACTCCGAGGTCTCTGTGGGCTGAGCAGGTGTCCCGGAGGCTGTCTGCCGAGCCGCATCTGTGGGTGGGCCACCGGGGGCCTGCGGTGAAGGTCTGGGTCTCTTGCGAGGGCAGGCCTTGGCCATGTGGCCGACCTGCCTACAGATAAAGCACTGGTTCGGGAGCCCCGAAAACTCCACTCTCTGATCAATCCATCCCCCCCCCTATCCTAGGTAATTGAATGACCTTCGGAAGGGAGGAGATGTCAGGAACCAAAACTCTGACCGAAGGTAGCCCAGCTGCTCTAGCCACCACTGAAGCTGCTGTGGGGCCTACTTTGAGAGATGATGTCAGCTATTTCCATTTTTTCCAGTTCTACTTTGACAGCCTCTGAATACTTAAGAGTTGAGCTTGTAAGCCCTACCCCGCACAGGATGGGTTCCTTCCATAACAAGGGTAATGTGAACCCCTTTGGCTGCTGGACCACCCTCCAAATCTTTATAGGTCCATGCGAACACATCCCTGTAAGAGTGGAAGGTCTTGGCTTGATTGAGTAGGGTGGGGTGATCCCACAGCCAAGAAGCTAAGAGGATAGGTTTGGGAGCATTCGAAGGGTATAAAGTGGAAGAGTCAGAAGTGTGCGGAGTGGAAGCTGGTGCAGAACCCTTGGGCTTGGTGCTTCTAGGGCTTTTGTCATCCAGAAGAAATGGAGGTCCTCTTGCCACTATGCCAGTTGGTGACTTGTTCACCTAGGCTGATGGTACGTGCTCCTGGAATTCCAGCAAGGTGGTGACTTATCTACTTTCCTGGATCTTGTGTTGGGTTGTCGTAGGCAAGGCCTGCATCACCTAGTGACACACCATGAAGTCTCCTAGGTATGCTGGTAGGCAGGTCACCAACACGGTGGTTCGTGTCATGAGCTCTGCTACTCTTTCCCCAAGCAAGAGCTTCAGCTTCCTCAATTCTTGAAGAATGAGGTCTTCATAGTTGCCCGGCCGGAACGTCCTAAGAAAGGTTTCCCTTAGGGTGGGCCAATCTGCAAAGTGATCCGCAGGGAACTGGCGGAACCATTTGTCAGCAGAGCCTTCCAATGTGGAGGGGAAGAGAACCATATAAGCATCATGTCAGTCCAATCCCCTGCTCCTACGCATGGCCAGGAAGCGCTGAACATGGTCATCCACGTCTTCCATGGCAGAACCTCTGAAGTGGGAAGCTCGACATTGACCCAGCCCAACACGGTGGTCAATGGTTCTAGAGCAGGGGGATTTCCACCCTGGTTGTTGCCAGTAGGATTTCCTAAATGTGCATGTGCTATCGGAAGGGGAGGAGGATTTCAGGGTGGTACAAAGCTGATTAGCCCCCTACGACTGAAATAATGGGGAGAGAGGACTTCGGATTGGACTAACCTGATTGACATGAGAACGACTGTTGTGTTGGATGTCGTCGTTGATGTTGTGCCTGAAGCGTGCTCACCCTAATGATGATGTGGACTAATCCCATATGTGCTGTTGGGGGTGACTCTTCAAACCTATAAAATGTGGAAGGGGGGACCCCTCTCCTAATCTCTCCACCAACCTTTGTGTTGGTGGGTTGAGAGATCCCCCATGGTGGAGTTTAGGCCTGAGGGGTCCCCCGGCATGGTCTCTGCCCATTGTTGCCTCTTGCCTATGGACCCCGACATGGTATCAGAGCTGTAGGGGGGTGGTGACCCTTCGGCACTCGTCTGATTCTTCATCTCACCTTTGCCTAGCTGGTTATAGCCCCGAAAGCGTGTACAGCGGAATGTGTGGACAAGTCATCGGTGTTTGGGTGTAACTGCCGTCTGCATAGCGTCGGGTAGCATCACTGCTGTTGCAGCGTACCTCTGAGCCTGGGGTTGTCAAAGCCTCTGGGTAGCGCCCTCTCTGTCGAGAGGGGGTATTGGATGTCATCGTTGATGTTGTGCTTGAAGTGTGATCACCCTGATGATGATGTGGATTAATCCCATATGTGCTGTTGGGGGCGACTCTTCAAACCTATAAAATGTGAAAGGGGGGACCCCTCTCCTAATCCCTCCACCAACCTTTGTGTTGGAAGGTTGAGGGATCCCCCACGGTGGAGGGTGGCAGCGTTTAGGCCTGAGGGGTCCCCCGGCTTGGTCCCTGGCCATTGTTCCTTGTCGCCTATGGACTCCAACATGTTGGGAATACAGAAAGCATACAATGTAAGCTCACATAAAGACAGCTAGGAACTCCCGCTGGTTAGAGCATGCCAAATTTTTAGTGTACCTGTAGAGCAGGTCGGGTTGCAAGGTGCACTAAGAGGATATGGTGGTTCACTCCTGGACAATATGTCCACGGGAGTCACAAGACATAACAGTAGGAAGAAACGATGGCCTAGCACACTTAACGCAATACTTAATTAAATTGGACAAACAACAGGTAAGGAATAGTGCACGAGAATAATGTACTCCACTTTTATTACTACAAACTAGCAGTTACAAACACTGCTCACTGCACCGTGCACACTCAGTAGTGGTCACAATGAGGGATACACACTCTTCTTAGGATGGAATGACACAGTGAACACCAAACTCAAATACAGTGGGATAGCATGGAGTAGTACAACGTATCTTTGGAATGGACAGCGTGGAACTACAGAATAGCCTCTCTCTCCTTTGAACGGGGTAGAACGCCTTGTAAATCCGGAGAGTCACGAAGATGCTGTTGGTGACCGTTGGTGAGCATTTCCTATCTCTGGAAGGTGCCAAATGCACGTAGATGTAGCGGCATGCAACTCCTTTCTTGGGGTGCGGTGCCTTAAATGAATTGGAGAATGCCTTGGAGTGGGGTGCTCCAGAATTTGCATGCTGGTGCGTCCACTTGGAGCATCTTGGACTGTCCACCATAACATTGTAATACTGCAACATTACTGGAACACTGTAACACTGTAATACTGTAACACACCATGGTGGCTACAATTGGTTTTCCAATCACCTCAGATTGACAAGTATTACTACTTCCGTCAGTCATGGTGCTCATATTGGATGGTGATGTCTAGCTATATCCTGTTCCATTTGTCTCAGCGAATTTCATGCAGGCTGAGTGTTAGTTGGTTCTCCATACAGGAGCAGTTGGCCGTTTGGGGCATGGTGCAAGCAAGGCAAGCTGGCACATATGGGCAGAGTAGCTGGACAGCAGCAGGTTAGCGCTGGGAGGAAGAGAATGCAGTAAAGTTGGCGATTTGTTTTTTTTTGGAGACAAAATATGTCACTTATAGGGTTATAGTTTTTTACAAATCCACAATCATGTTATTTCTATATAAAAAAAAGGATGTGGCTTTTTTTAATTAAAAAGCAGGGGAGGGGAGGGGGCGAGGGGTTGAAGGTTTCAGCATACACTTTAAAAAGGCCTGCTTTTTTGGTGGGAAAAAACACTTGGGTGTTTTTAAGACATTAAAGGGAAGGCCTTAGGCCCTTTGTACTCAGACCGTTACGAAATTGACTGAAGGTAGCCCATTGCAATGATTTGCAGCCCGATCTTCCTCTGTCGTGCGTGGAGTGTAGGTGGGTCACTATCACCATTTGGCCACCCAATTGGTCCACCCGTGCTTTCTCATCATGTATGTACATTGGACCATAGTTACCGCGGAACGGGAACGTTCCGGGAACGTCGGATGCTAGAACGGGAGCGGGAACGAGAACAGGAGCGGATCGGGAACGTCGCGGAACGCCACGTCATATGACATGTCAGCATATGACACAAAAAAATGTAACTTTTTGTATACGGATAGCCAAATATGCTTCCTAATATTTGCTCCCCCAAGACATGAACATACATTTCTGCAAGCAAAACACACTCCCAAAAAAAAAAATTAAAATTTTTTTTTTTTGGCGGAACGTTCCGACGTTCCGGGAACGTGCCTTCGCCCGGAACGGCGTTCCGGCGTTCCAGGAAGGCGGAACGACGTTCCGTGGTAACTATGCATTGGACTGGTGTCCATGGCAGTTATATATGCCGGGGATTGATGCCACTCACGTGATACTCTAGAATTGGCTTTTCGGACTTGTGCTTCTGTGTACATGCCCGGAAATGCCTGGTGGATTGGTGCTCCATTGGGTCTGGTACCTTGTGTACTTGCCTGGAGCATGTCTATTTTGGTATAGTCTCATGAATGGGGATTGTCCATACCAATGTTGCATTGCATAGCATCTTTATGTGCTTGCTTGCAATTGAAATCGCATGCTGTTTTCATGCTTGCTTGACCAAACAGTAGTTCTGGGTAAAGGGACGCTCGCCCGTGAACCGTGCAAGTGAAACTGCCTGCTGACATGGCTATGTGGTATGTGACAGGTGGTAAGTATTGGTCATAAACCTAGCCTTAGCAATTGGCATTAATTTATAAGTGAGTGTATACACACTTCATTAAGTTTTGGACGACCAAAACTCACTTATAAATTATGACCAACTCTATGTTCACACACACTGATGTCCCGAGGTGGACAAAACCCAATGCTTACCGCGCCCAGACCTTATCTCCTTTGTGCAAAGGGAGTAACCAGCTATGTGTCTGTTCTAGCTTGCACCACAAAGCACCTACCTGACACCTAGAGTGGACAACTCACCACTTCACTCTTCCCTCTCTCTCTAGAAGGAGGCACCTTCTTCATCAAGCCTCTTTGGCTGTATTTTCTGCGGTTTCTCCTTCCCAACTCCATATCCAAGCATGCTAGGGTGTTTTCCAAGCATCCAAGAGTTTTTCCGGGTGCTATTCACTCTCCTACACACTCCCAATGACTGAAATTCAGCAAAACAGCTCTCATTTTTGCTTTAATTTCTGGTCTTTTTACTGAAGACCCTAATTTCAGCCTTTCTTTCTCAAGTTGAACCATAGGGGAAGCTTTCCTTGGGTTCGCTCCGTTCTCTTGAAGACTTTTGTCGCGAAGGATTGCGACAAAACGAAGATTTCAACACTCTAAGCACTTCCATCGTGAAGACTTCTGTTGTTATTGACTCTACTTGCAATTGGTAAGCTTTTATGGAAGCTTTTATGCTTAAATATGGAAGCACATAGTAGGAGGGAGGAACCGGATTACGAGATCACATACCTGTGTAATGTTCTCTTGTCCTACATGCTCTCTTGCATATTGTTGCTACCATGTGTTGGTGGAACGATAGGGAGCCGATGGTAGGGAACATGGGCACTTGAGAGGGTAGTGTGAGTTGTAAGACTACACCGACAAACACATTGTTTGCAATACTGTATTCATATGCATTGGTATGGAAATCTGTTCAAAAATGCCCATGACACTGTGTACTTGATTCTCCCAAGATCAATATACTTTATTTGAGGGAGGGGCCGGCCGTTCCGGGTCATTGTGCATCTCTTGTCAATTCAGCAAATTACTTCTTGTATTGAGTATAGTGTTCATTAAATCTTGGTGTATTTTAAGTGTATTGATTAGCATTGTATTCAATCAAGTTACAGTCACCTTATTTTGCATGCTTTGCATCCTTCGTCGTGGAACAGAGTCGACTGATCCTCTTGTCCGCTCTGGAAATGCCCTCAGCTCTCCCCATCTCCACCCTAAGGCGGTGGGATGAGGCCCGAATTTGTCCTATTGCCATCCGCATGGCATGTGACATATGCCTGTGCAGGCATCCTGGCCTCTGGATGAATCCATCCACTTTGACCCTCAAGAAATGATCTATGTAGACCTGCATCTTTGTGGGTAGCTTGGGAGGTGCAAGCCATATGGTGTGGGTGTGTAGGATGAGGAGATCTGACCGGATGATTCTGTTAGTATCCTGATGGGTGAGAGCATCTGAACTGTACTGAAAGGGTGGTGGATGATCCAGCTGGAGGCCTTGTGTGAGAACAGCGACTGTAGCACACCATACCCGAGGATGCCCCTGCTCTGCTAGTTGTTGAGAGGACTCCCAAGCAAGCCTTGGTAACTTGTGGATGTCTAAGGTCTGGAGGCGATGTATGCAGGTCATCATCTGGAAAAATGCATCTACCATCAAGAAGGCTGCCCGTAACTCTGCCAAGATGATAAGGTGTGGTTTCCTCCAGATCATGCAGGAATTATCATAATCTGAAGCCTCTCACTAGGTTGCTGAAAGTGTGTCTGAAAATACTCTCTCTCGAGGAGGGCTAGAGCTGCGTAGCCTCTCATTGGTCTAGCTGGGACTGTAGGTCACATGTTGAATATTGGGCCAGCAAAAGTGACTCCCAACTGTGTGTATGATTTGGCTGTATCCACTGGATCTCCCATGTAGGTGAAATAATGTCTGGTTGCGTGAGAAAGAAGGATATATTAAGCGTCTACTAAAGACCCAATGGGCCTATGAGACCAAAGTGATACAATAATGTCCATGGCATATCTCATCATGGAACAGAAAATAAAAGAGAACAAATCAAAACTATCCCACTGGAGTGGTACAAAAATGTCCATGGAAATCTCATCATGGAATACAAGGAACATTAAAACATGAGAGAAATGAAATGATATATTAACCTCTCTAAGAGGCCATAGTGGCCTATGAGACCAAAACTGAGAGTACATCTAAAGTTGGTGTTTCATCAAAGAGAACTACTAAATGAGACTAAAAAGTACAATAAACTGATTGTAAATAGGCCTTCATGCAGTCCACGTTACCAGCTCAACATGTTACCACCCCACATATAAGATTTTCATTGTTTCCTTGCAACCGGGAGCTTGAATGTAATTACCCTCCGATTATGACTGCTTTGACAGAGGTAAATGTGACATCTTTTGAAAATGTCATAGTTATTCTTTTTAAAATCACAGTTGATTATCTACCACTTAGACTAAATGATTTATCAGGACTCTCAGCATGTGAAGAATACAATAAACATGACATTGGATGCACTGGTGATTAAAGAAATGTGGGAAAGCTATATGAGTTTTGAGGTTTGGAAGCGTGTGATTGGAGCACATGATAAATCTTCCTCTATGAAAGACATTTTCTTTCAAGATGATTTGTGGGTTGGAGTTGCAATTGCTCCTTGTGTGATGTTGATTTCACGAGAAGAAGGTCAGCAGTTCATACAACTTCTGGTTTTCTATTGAAGATAATTTACAACAGCGTTAGGTGTTAAACATAGGAATGACAGAAAGGTGGACATTCTCATGAAAAAGGGGCATGCGCATGCATGCATGTGCATGCACATGCCCACACACACATTACAAAATGCTATTTATATATCCATCTATCTATCTATTTATCTTTGTGTGTCTCGCTTGTATGTGTGCACGCAGGCGTGTGTGCGATAGAGAAAAGATAAAAAAAGCCCAAAGGGTTTATGAGACCAAAAAGCTGTTACAGGTGATCCATGAGTAAACTGGATGTCGAGACAACATGAAAAAAGTAAAAGAGTAGAAGCACAACGAGAGCTGAAGCTTCCACCCTTGTGCAACCCTCTCACCCTCCTTGCTTGGTTGCCCACCCTCCCTATGCTGTCTGTACTCCCCGCCTTACCTGTCTACTTTGCTCCTGCCTGCCTGCCTAACAGTGGGGGCTTCCTGCCTCTGTGCTCCATCTGCCCGCCTTCCACCTGCAGACTTCATGCACCTGCTGCCTGCCTTCCGCCTGCTGCCTTCACCTTCCGCCCGCCTGCCCCTTAGCCTCCACTTCTTGCCCCACTTTTCCCTGTTTGCTAGCCTCCGCACCCCAGCCTCCTCATCGCCCTTCTCTGCCAGCCCACCAATGCTGCTCCCAGCTGTCCCACCATCACCCTTCCTCCCAAGAACCTCTCCAGCTCCTTTCCTTTTCCCCTTGTCCACTCGTTTGCTTCCTTTTCCCTTCAGGTTCCAGCGTTGGGGTTTTTTGTTCTTTCGCAGGTTGAGCTCCTCTGGTCTTTTCCCTTTTGGGAGGACTCCATGGCAGAAGCCGTGTCATCCCCAGCCTCTTCACTGGTTTGCAAGATTGTTGGGAGCCGGCTGGCACATGGTCAGATTCGGGGATTTGCTCCAGGCGGCTCATTGGCGAGCCTAGGAAAGGCAACGACATTCATTTTCTAGGACTCGGCTACTCCCAAGCAGAGTTCGACTCACCCGCAGTGGCTTATTGAGTGTTGCAACGATGTCCCATCACGATACGCAGCGCTCAAACGTTTTTCGCTCGATGGCACCGTGGGTTCGACCCTGCATCCGACTCCCTTGTAGATGTTTCCAGATTCCCTATCGTAGTCTGCTTCCCAAGCCTCTGAAAGGAGTACCACTCCCTCATTCGGTCGATTGATTGGGCAGGTTCTGGAGACCCCTCGGACTGCCGCCTCAATGGTAGCCAGGGTAGTTGGGATTCCATCCTTACGGGTCTGCATAGCATCTTTGGTGGAGGCTTTTCAAGGTCAATTTGGACTGGTACATTCATACCCTCTATGGTCAGTGGGGGAAGAAGCCCAATGGAGGTTCGGATTGCATGTGTAGGCGGTGAGAGGCTTTTCTGCACACATGGCACCAGGGTCCTTTTCTCTATAAAAGGGGCAACGAGATCACTTGGTGCTAGGCTTCATTATGGCTGAGTCTGCCCTGCATCTCCGGAGGTTTGACAGAGACTCAGTACGAAGGGCTTTGTGTGAATCTGTGTGTGTGTGTGTGTGTGTGTGTGTGTGTGTGTGTGTGTGAAGTGCGTGTGTGAGAGCATATCTTGATACAGAGTTCTACACCCACATTGGGCATTGATGATGTTAGTAGGGATGTCGTAGTATCTAGCCTATACTGTGCATAATGGAGTTGATAGTTATATAGTCTTGTGGGTTGACTACCATGAGTATATAACATGCACGTTCCTAAAAGGTGAATTTTGGCATGTTCGTGGATTCATCTAGGTATACAATTCAGTTGTATTAGCGGACATGCAGATTTCACATTGTGAAGTTTTTGTCCGAGTTGTGACAAATTGATATTGTGCTTATTCTTTCTATCTTTAGCAGTGCATTTGCCCTATCAACTACTTATTTGTTGTACTAATTCTTTCTATTTGCTACTTACCTTAGTGCTAAGCTCCATTATGGCTGAGTCTGCCCTGCATCTCCGGAGGTTTGACAGAAGCTCAATACGAAGGGCTTTGTGTGAATATATGCTCTTGTGTGTGTGTGTGTGTGTGTGTGTGTGTGTGTGTGTGTGTGGAGTGGTGTGTGTGTGTTATGTGTGTGGAGTGGTGTGTGTGTGTTATGTGTGGTTAATCATTACAAAAAAAAAAAAAGTGTGTGTGTTATGTGTGGTGCTGCTGGTGTGTGTGTGTGTGGGACTGAGGTGCGAAGCTTGGGCCACCGAAGACCTGCTCGCCTGCTCCGTTGACTTGCTCCCCTGCTCCCTCGACCTGCTCGCTCCTTTTGGGTGAGCACGTGTGGTGAGGTGCTTGTCCCTGGACTGTATCGGCCTTGTAGCCTATACTGTGTCGGCCTTGCAGTAATCTACGCCACCTTCTGAGGGTTGCAAGATGCTCTTTTTTCTCATCGCCAATCTGCTCTTCTTCGTCTCTTCCTCGACCTGTGCGTGTATAGGAGTGTGTGTGTGTGTGTGCGTGTGTGTCTGTGCCTCGCTATACAGGTCTGTTTTTTCCCTTCTGTATAAGTCGCTTCAGGTCTCTGTTTTTCCCCTCCTTGTAAGATTGCATTCCAATAGTGTTGTCCCCCTTTTTTTTCCTGATCTGTGTCTTCCTGCTGAATCGAATAGTCTCAATGGCAGAATCAAGCAAGTATTATGTCAAGAGAGCTCTTTCTCCTGAACCTAAAAGACAATCAAGGGAATCTCTGCCCCCCATAGATCCTTCATCTGAAGATGCTTCCTATGTGTTTGACATGTTGAATGAGGATTTTCAACAAAGTAGAAGAGAATGGATACTTCCTGCTCCGGAACTCACTTACAAGATGAAGTTGCCTTCTCTTGTGCATCCTCTGAAGAAGCTCTCTCAAACTGCAGTCATCATCTTTTTCCAGGTAAAATACCCTCGGCTAATGATGTGGGACAATGGGTCAATTCTCTCCTAGGTGGATGCTATGTAGAAGGAGTCTATTTTGCCTCCAGAGGATTTTATGAAGTTCATCTCCTGGATGCATTGACAAAACAAAAGATGCTGGAAATGTCCCCTTTATTTTTTGGTCGTCAAATGGTGCACATCATGCCCTGGTCTCCTAATAAGGATTATCAGAATCTCATCAAACATCACTGTCCTGTATGGGTTGAAGTTGTTGATTTCCCAGATTACATGAGAACAGAACTTCCAAGCTTAGCGATGACATTGGGACAAGTGATCTGTCCCCCTCGTCCCACAGGTAACAAAAATCGTTTTTGCATCTTATGGGATACTGATAGACCAACCCCCTCTTCTATTGCAGTTGAGATTGAGGGTGTTAATTTGGGAAAGAAATATTTCACATTGAAATGGGGCATTTTTGCTGGAGCTTGTTTCTCTTGTCACAAGTTCGGGCATCTAGCTTCGGAGTGTCCCTCAATCCTTCATCTGCCTCCTCCAGCTGCCATTCCTCCGTCATCTAATAAAGGAGGTCAAAAGACTTATGTGGAAAAGATTGAAGCTAAAGGAGCAAAGCCTTCAGTTCCTACAGGGAACCAAGCCAATTTAGCCCAAAACAAGGATAAAGGAAAAAGCAAGCTAGTGGAAAATAATTCATCTTCTCACAAGGGTTGGCAGAATGCAAAGAAGACGGTGCCTCTCAAACAAAGACCTCTCCAATCTCGCAATTGGGATGCTTCTGCTCCATCTCCTGGTCAACCTTCTACCTCTTCGGACAGCCCCATCTCAAAAGCATGGGTCAATGTAGTTAAGAAGGGTATTCCACTTTGTGAAGAAGATGATTTAGTCAGGGAATTGGATTTTGAGGGTCAGCAAGACCCTGTGGCAATGGCAGAGGCTTGATGCCTCCCTTTCTCTTTGAGGACTGCTCATCTCTTGTACATATTTTCATGCGTACTTCTCTTAAATGTTTTTCTTATAATATATAGGGCCTCTGCAATCAGCATAAATGGAGGCTCCTATGGCATTATATAAACAATACTCATCCTGATGTTGTGTGTCTGCAAGAGCATAATCAGCATTCTTTTGCTGGCCAGCATGGGTTCTTTTCAGGCTATGATATATTTTATGCAGGATCTGGACAATTCTCTGGGCTGTGCATTTTAGCCAGACATGATCTGCAGCCCTGTGTAGCATTTAATGATCCTTGTGGCCGATGGATGATTATCCAATGCATGATCAATGGAGAGATTTTTGAAATAGGCTCCTTGTATGCCTCTCAAATTTCAGCTTCCAGAGCTCAAATGTGGGACTCCATTAACCAATATCCTTGGTCTTCAAATGCTCTACTTTGTGGTGATTTTAATAATTCCCCTCACTGGAAGGACAATACCACACATAAATCCCATATGATTCCCTCTGAAATCCAGCGATGGGAACATATGACTTCTTCTCTTCATACTGCAGATTTATGGACAGCAACTCACCCTTCGGTTTTGGGATTCACATATCATCATAATGCTTTTACAGAATATTGGGCCAGGCTTGATAGATGGTATCTTATTCAAGCTCAGCAATATGATGATTATACATGTCAAATGTGGACTGATTATTCTCAACAACTATCTGATCATACTCCAATTTGGCTCAACCTTTCTTTTGGTATGCCTCTGGATGACATTCAGCTCTCTTTAGTCAGACACTTGCAGGCTAATCAATTATATCTTTCTCATGAAAAATTCCAGCAAATGATCAGATTGGCTTGTAAGCCATTGTTATCTCATGCTCAGGAGGATCTGGATTTTGCTTGGAACTCCTTTGTACATCGTATTCAAAATGTCATTAAGGAATATGGAAGATGGTACATGGCAGAAACCAGACAGCATATCCAGTGGGCAAAATCATACAAGCAGTCCTTGGTACAGATTAGCCATCAAAGGTCTCTTTCTGCTTCTGAACAGAATTCATTGTCTTGTGCTTCTTCCATAATTGATGCTAATGATAAACGCAAGCTTTCCAAATGGCAGACAAGGGCTAGAGTTAAACCTATGCTAGATAAGGGCTGCTCCTCGAAATCTTTCTTTCGAAACTTACACACGTACAGACAAAGTCAATCTATCATGAGAGTCAGGAAATCGGATGGTCTTTGGACCCAGACTTTATCTCAGCTAGAAAAACAATGTCTGGATCATTTTCGGCTTCTTTTTTCTCTACCATCTTCTTCTACATCTCAGGTTGCATTGGCTCGAAGCAGATTTATTGAGCTTGTTTCTCCTATTGTTTCTTTGCAAAAAGCTTCAATGCTGGAAATGTCCTTTTCAGATACAGAATTGGATGAAGCCCTCAAGCATTTGGGTAAACATAAATCCCCAGGTTGGGATGGTTTGACAGTTGAATTTTTTGTAGCCTTCTGGGCTGAATTGAAGGGTCCAATCTTGAAGCTCGTTAATGTAGCCTGGCAGCATCAACATCTTCCCTCAGCTTGGAAGCATGGTCTGGTTAAGCTTCTGCCCAAAAAACCTGTGTGTGAAACAATGGATGACTGGAGGCCTATCACTTTGATGCCTGTTATATATAAACTTATTGCTAAAATGTTGGTACACCGGATAAAGGATATCCTTCATGATGGACTTCATCCCAGGCAATATGGTTTTGTTCCAAGAAGGCATATACATGATAATATCTCCAATACTCTCATTGCAATGGAATATGCAAAATACTCTACTCAAGATGTCTTGGTCATGCAGGTGGATGTGGCAAAGGCATTTGATACGGTGCAGTGGGATTATGTTTCTCAAATCATGTCTAAACTTGGTTTTGGGCCAAAGCTAGTTAATGTCATATATTGGCTTTACTCAGATTCCACTGCTCAATGCTTTATAGGGAAACATTTGTCTGAGTCTTGGACTCTAGAACGATCAGTTCGACAGGGATGCCCTCTCAGTGCTCTGTTCTATGCTATTGCTTCGCATCCTTTGCTTCTTTACATGGATCATCTGGTTGATACTAGACAGTTAGAGGGGCTTCAGATTTCTGGTTCACGGCCTTTCATTGCACAGGCTTATGCAGATGATTCATTCTTCATGCCAAAGAACAGTCCTTTGGAGCTTCGTCTATTGATGGATACTCTTTCAGATTTTGGGTTGGCAGCTGGTTTAAAAATTAATTTTCAGAAATCAAAACTCTTACCTCTCAAGCATTGTGACTGGCATGCTATCCTGTGGCCCGGCCAGATTATTTATCCGGAAAGCATAGTAAGACACTTGGGCTATCCCATTGGCTGGAAAATCAGAAATAAGCAACAAATATCTTGGGTGCTAAACAAAATTAAGGACAAATTAGAATATCTCCACTTGGCCATTACATGTACGGCTTCGAATTGTGCAGTCCATTGTTATGGCTTATGTCCAATTCTACCTTCCTCTCTTACATTGGTCGTCTCGAGATCTTTCTTCTTTTATGTCTCAATCCATGGAGATTTTTTGGAAAACTAAGCTTCATAAAAAAGCTTTAAGGTTGCTCAAAATGGACCTGCTTTGCTCGCCAAAATTGCATGGTGGTTTGAATATTATAAACATCAAATTTCATGTGCTGGCAAGAAAGATCACTATGCTCAAAACCTTTTTTCAACAAGAGCAGCCTTGGTCTATCATGTTGGCAATTCTGTGTGGTCGGATGCGCACAAATGCTTATGGTCGGTGGTTGGTTGATCCATGGAAGTAGTGCTTGGCAAAGTTCAAGGTAAAATCCCTGGTTGTCCATTTTCTACTTCCTTGATTCAGGATTGGAAGAAAGTGCTCTCTCGCATCAAATGGTCTCCCCATCTTGCTTCTATAGCTTCCTCGCTTCGAATGAAAAGCATACATTGGAGTGTTGTTTTTTACTCTCCCCTTGCTGTACAACAACCAATCAGAGCTGACAATCTTATGAAATTGGGCATCCGGTTCATTGACGACGTAGTGGATACTACAGGGCAAATTCTTTCTTTTCCGGCAGCATGCCAACAATACAATCTTGGGATGCATCATAGATCTATATGGAAAGCTATTGCAGATCTCTTACACCCTTTCATTCCGATTCCAACATTGGATGTAAGAGACAGGCTTCAAGATTGGCATCTTCAGTCTTCAGGTTCAAGATTATCCTCTCAATCTTTGCATCTATTGACTTCTATACGGGCTTATCGATTGATATTACCTCCTCCATGGATTGCTCAGCATGCTAATTCTCTTTGGCATCTGGATAAGTCTTTAGCTTGGTGGAAAGCAAAACTGACATTGATATAGAAGTTGAAAATGCCATTGAAACAGAGACTCTTTCTCTGGAGATGCATTGTCGGTATTTTTCAAGTGGGAGTGAAATTGGCTCAAAGAAGGATTGCCTCTCCTATTTGTCCAAGATGTCATCATACTACTGAGAGTGTTCCGCATTTATTGTGGTGTTGTTCATATTCCAGAAACCTTCTGGACAAGATCTCCTATTTTTTATCTCTCAGATTTCCTGCACACAGGTTCTACAAGTTTTTTTGGATGTTTGGCACCTTATCAGCTTCTTTGTCACAGTATTCTCTTTTCTTCCATTGGATCAGATACTGGGCCTTATGGACCCTCTGGCTACAGCGAAATCATACATATCTGAATTCACCCCTTCAGCACCCTTATGAGTTCTTCCGAGCCTCGTTGCGGCAGTCCTTATATGATGCCGTGCATGAGGGAGATTTGGATGTTTCTTGTGTTCAGCTTTTCTTTTACTGTTTCTGATGGATAGGGCATAGGCTCTTTTCTTGAGCACTGCCCTGATCTTGCATAGAACTTTTTACTGCTGTTTTTAAGTTCTAGGGTTTAGACATCCTCCTGATGTCAAACCCTTTTGTACATTTATGATATAATGCAATTTCAACTAGTTTTACAAAAAAAGTGTGTGTGTGGAGTGCGCGTGTGAGAGGATATCTTGATACAGAGTTCTACACCCACTATTGGGTACTGATGACGTTAGTGGGGATGTTGTAGTAGCTCAAGGGAGCTAGTCCATGTCCTCTCTGTGTCCACTCTGATGATATCCATCCTGATCACGCGGTTTTGCTCTGAGCGGGTGAGATCCAAAAATGGACAATCCAGATTGTACTGAAAGGGTGGTAGTGCCTCTATCCTCAAACCATGTAGGTCAAACCATGATCTCATCTGAGCGTACCAACAATGAGTATCTCCATCCTCTGCCAACTGTATGGATGAGATCAATGCCAATCGGGAGTACCTCTGTTGAGGGAGCACCCATAGCCGCTGTAAAAAGGTAACTTAGTCCATACTATGCATAATGGAGTTGATAGTTATATAGTCTTGTGGGTTGACTACCATGAGTATATAACATGCACATTCCTAAAAGGTGAATTTGGGCATGTTCCTGGATTCATCTAGGTATATAATTCAGCCATATTAGCGGACATGCAGATTTCATATTTTGATGTTTTTGTCGAAGTTGCGGCCAGTTGATATCGTGCTTATTCTTTCTATCTTTAGCGGTGCATTTGCCCTATCAACTACTTATTTGCTGTACTAATTCTTTCTATTTGCTACTTCCCTTAGTGCTAGGCTTCATAATGGCTGAGTTTGCCTTGCATCTCCAGAGGTTTGACTGAAACTCAATACGAAGGGCTTTGTGTGAATATATGCTCTTATGTGTGTGTGTGTGTGTGTGTGTGTGTTTGCACCTTCCACATGTCTAAGATGTCAGGCTCCCTCAGAGACTGTTCTTCATCTGCTTTGGCACTGCCCTTGTTCCAGGATCCTCCTCAGGAGAATTTCAGATTTTCTTCGGCTCTGTTTCCCGAGTCACAGATTTGGGAAACATTTCTGGCTTTTTGGCAGATATATGTGGTCCTTGTCCCAATACTCACTATTTCTCTCTTGGGTGAGATATTGGGCTCTTTGGACAATTCGGAGTGAGCATAATTTGGCATACTTGGGTCGGCAGAATCACCAGTCATATGAATCCTTTAGAGCCTCATTGCGGCAATCCTTATATGATGCCTGCCATGAGGGTGATATGGATGCTTCTTGTTTAGAGCTTTTCTCTTTATGTTTCTGACATTTGGGATACTCTCCGCTTCGGAGACTTTCCATCTTGTAAATTTATGAGCATATAAATATACTGCACTGGATATTACCAAAAAAAAATGTGTGTGTGTATGTGTGTGTGGAGTGCGCGTGTGAGAGCATATCTTGATACAGAGTTCTACACCCACTATTGGGTATTGATGACGTTAGTGGGGATGTTGTAGTATCTAGTCCATACTATGCATAATGGAGTTGATAGTTATATAGTCTTGTTGGTTGACTACCATGAGTATATAACATGCACGTTGCTAAAAGGTGAATTTTGGCATGTTCCTGGATTCATCTAGGTATACAATTCAATCGTATTAGCGGACATGCAGATTTCACATTGTGAAGTTTTCGTCCAAGTTGCGACTAGGTGATCTTGAGCGGTGCATTTCACCTTAGGATACTGTCAGATAAGGGCCAGGATCAATTGGCACATGAAAGCTCTTTTTAATAAAACTGCCAAAAATAGGTTAAAGTCACTTATAACTGCTTTTTCTCTCTTAAATGGCCCAAACTATATAATTTCATGCACAATTAGGGTCCTTTGTCCTGTGACCCTTCCAGATGGTAGTGCCACCCATCATAGTGTCCAACAGGGTGATTTGGTCCTATCTTTGGACATCTCCAACCCCGCCTGTGTGTGAATTTGTCTTCATGAACCTAAGTAACATGACTTAAAATAATAAATTGAATCTGGAAAATACACTTACCAGGTCCATAACCCATACGACCACCTGTTAGTGCCAAACATGTGTGCAACGCACGCGTCCTCATGGGTACCTAGGCGTCCATGGCCCCATGGACAACACACGCAATAAAACGAGGCATTGTCCATACAGTCAAAACAAGTTACAAAATGTCAAATAAAATCATTCATGCACATGCATGCATTGAAGATTGGAGGAATTCCCCATCAACTCATTTGTACTCCAAAAATCCATTACATGCCCCAAGTATAAATACATGTGCAGACCAAAGATATGTATAGGCCCCATGTAGAAACACTTGTACAGACCATGAATAAATATTGGCCCCAGGGCAGAAGCACCTATACAGACCATGAATCTAGGTCCTAGCACCACAGTGTCTGTACAGACCAAAGATTCCAAAAATAATGCTATCATGTCCTTGGCCTCCAAGTGGCATATGCTACCACAAGATCCATACACATGCCCAAGAGTAACATAAGAAGTTCTGCAAAATTAGGGATTGGTGACATTATCCCCGCCTTCTAAACAGTTGTCTGCAGCTGGAACACTTCAAGATAAGCTTTCAAAATATCCGGATAATCGTGATGAAAGTACTCCTCATCCATCCACTTAGCATCCAATTTTGAGTAATTCTTGAACTTTACAAGAGACTTGCGTACTGACTTGCCTCCTGCAACTTTCTTCTTCGTGTGAAAAACAATCTGCTTAGCTGGAATACCTCCTCAAGGTCATCCAGTTCTTGTGGATCTTCCGCAACGGGCTCTATAGGAGGCGGCCCCATGTAAGGCCTCAACAAACTCACATTAAAAGCATTGTGAATTTTCTAGTGGTCAAGGTAAAACAAGCATGAAAGCCACATCATTGATCTTCTGTAAGATTTGAAAAGGTCCATAATACCTGTTGGAAAGCTTTGGATACTTTCCTTCCTTGCTTAGCCTCTTCGTCAATCATGCTTTCTCAAATTTCAGCAATACCCAATCACCCTCTTTGAAATCCACCTTTTGCCTATGTTTGTCTGCAGCCTCTTATGCTTAGCTTGAGATCTCTCTATGGCTGTCCAAACTTGCACAAAAGCAGTTTTCAAGTCCCTGACATCCTGATCTACTGCAAAGATCTCATCTTTAGTTCTCCTGAGATCTCTCTATAGCTGTTCGAACCTGTGCAAAAGCAGTTTCGAAGTCCTTGACATACTGATCTGCTGCAAAGATCTCATCTTTACCACCTTGCCATAAATAACCTCAGACGGCGCTTTTCCTGTAGAACTATGCACCGAATTAATATATGCAAACTCAACCAAAGGCAAATACTTTTCCCAAGATGCTTTTTGCTCATAAACATAACACTTGAGTAAATCAAGTACTGCCAAGCTAGCAATTTCACTCTGTCCATCCGTTTGTGGATGATAAGTTGAAAAATTCAGCTTTGTTCCCATGTTGTCAAATAAAGCCCTCCAAAAGAGACTTGTGGTCTTGGGATCCCTTTCCCCCACAATCGATTTGGGCATACCATGACATTTGAAACTTGTGTCAAGAATAACCTAGCCATATGCTCTGGATTAAAGTGTGCATGCTTGCTAAATCTGTCAACCATAGTCCAAATAGCATCATTCCCAAAAGCAGACGTTGGTAAATCCATGATGAAATCCATGGCAATGCTTTCCCAAGGCTCATGAAGAACTGGTAAATGTTGAAGCAATCGAGGCGGTTTTCACTTGTCAAACTTATCCATTTGACAAACCAAACATTTCCTTACATAATCCTCAATATCCTTGCGAAGCTATGTGCAAAAGAAATATCGCTCCAAAGGCTGTGTAGTAGCCAAGATACCTCTATGTCTTGCATTATTAGGAGGAGCATGTGACTCTTCCATAACCTTTTGCCAAAGATCTTTGACTACAAATGCAATTCTGCATACATAAATATCCATCTTGAATAGAATAAGAGGGGACAGCGGTACCCTCTTGCCAATCAGCCCATATCCGCTTGAATCTTCATCCAAAGAATACATCTCTGGCATTGTAGATAGATTGTGATGATAGGCTGTAGTAACAGCACTAACTTTGGGCCTTCTGGACAAGGCATCTGCCACAACATTCTTCTTACCCAGAGTATGTAAAATCTGAAAATGAAACATGAACAAGAAATTTGCCCATCTCATGTGCTTATCCGAAAGTTTTGTTCGAGTAAGAAAATACCTGGGACTTTGATTGTTTGTTTTGACCATAAATTCAGTCCCCAAAAGATAATTTTTCCAAATGGTCAACGCATGAATCACAACCAATAACTCCTTCTCATAAACCTACAAGTGAAGCTCTGCATGCTGCAAACGATGGCTCTCAAAAGCCACTACATGTCCCTCCTAATTGGGACAACCCCTATACAATCCCCACATGCATCACATTCCACTACAAAAGGCTTATGTAAATCTGGTACAGTGAGAACTAGCCCTGTCAGAATAGCATCCTTTAATTTATGAAAGGCATCCTACTCAAGTTGAGTCCATCTTAACACTATCTTCTTCTTCATAAGATCATGAAGTGGAGAAGCAAGAGAAGCAAACTGTCGTATGAATCTTCTGTAATAGAAAACTCCTTACCTCATGCGCTGAGGTCATAGTCACCAGAAACGTTTCGGGGTTTTTGGGGTTTCGGAGCAAAACGTTTCGGCCTTCGGCTAAGAAACGCCAAGGTTTCGGTTTTTTTTCTATATAATTTTGCATTGCTAAAGTTCCTAACAATAGGAACTTTTAACATTTTGAGAAACATGTTTTGTTTTTTGAGAAACCAAAAAAAATAGGAGTTTCCGAAACGTTTCGAAACGTTTCTTGCGTTTCGGGGTTTCTCACTCCAAAAACGCGTTTTCATGTGACTATGACTGAGGTCCACTCGGGCCAATCCTTGATGGCTTGGATCTTCACTGGATCCATGCACACACCATCTTTTGAAACAATGTCCCAAATAGTGAATTTTGTTAAGAAGACTTAACTTTTCTTACCATTAATGTAAAGCTTGTGCTTTTGAAATTCCTCAAACACAATAGGCAAGTGCTCTCTGTGCTCGGTCTCGTTCTTGGAAAATACAATAATATCATCAAAGAAAGTTCGAGTGAATTTCCAATGTGGTCTAAAAATCTTGTCCATCATCCTGTTAAAAGTGGCGAGAGCATTTGTGAGGCCAAATGGCACTACCAAATACTCATATAGACCAAACGAAGTCCTGAAAGTAGTTTTGTGCACATCCTCTAGAACCACCCTAATCTGATGATACCCAATTTTCAGATCGATACGGTTGAAACATGCCGCACCCTCAAGTTTGTCCAAAATATCATCAATCCTTGGAATTGGAAATTGATTCTTGATGGTTATCTTGTTCAAAGCTCTGTAATGTACACGCATCTTGTATGTTCCATCTTTTTTCTGCACAAGCAAGACAGGTGAACAATATAGCGAGAAACTGGGCTTAACCAATCCCTTCTCCAACAAGTCTGTAACCTGTGTCATGATTTCCTCTTGTTGTGCTACACTCACGCTATATGGTGGCCTATTGTTGGGAGAACTCCCAGGGATCACATCGATGCAATGATCCTCAAGCCTCCTAGATGAAAGTTGATCTGGTAAAGAGTTAGCAAAACAATCTTCATACTTGTTCAGAAAGTCTATCCTGTCTCTATTCAATGTAGTCAAATCCACATAATCATGCTCAAGGTTATCTCGGACAAAAACCAAGTAAGAACAAGTAGACTTCTTCATTGCATTAGAAATAGAAATATGGCTTACAATGGGTATGGTGCTACCAGAGACACCAGCATCAATACAAATCTCCCTAGCCCTATGAGTAAAAACTAACTTCTTTTCTTTATGAGAAATCTTAGGGTCAAAGTGATAATGCCGAGGCATCCTAAGAAGAGCATCACACCTAGAAAGCGGTGCAATCAAAAAGTCTTCATGATCCAAGTATCCTTGTCTCTCCATACGGATCTTTCAAATCACTGGGGTTACACGGACATCCTTGCCCTCAAAGGCTGCATCTGCATGAATCTCCATACCCATCTCCTTGGGTTTCAACCCAAGTGCACTAGCCATCTGTATCGAAATAAAATTGTTTGTAGAAGCATTGTCAAACCAAAACAAGGCATTCTAATCTTTCAATTTACCCTAAGCCTTGTATAGCAATCTTCTTTTTGGCTCATGTGAAGTATTTACATGCACATCAGGAACTACATTCACACTTAGCTTTGGTACTTGTGGCTCCCCTCCCCTTCTTTCACCTGCTAAGGGCAATCCTTCCGCATGTGATCGTTGTTGCCACATACAAAACACTTTCCCTCTTTCCGATATTGCTCATATTGTTGTTTGGGCATGTGAGAACCATTCCGCTTGCCCCCTGGCTTCTTCCCTGAGCCATCCTCAATGTCTTTTTCCTCGTTATGAAACCCTTTAGGTGGTTGTCCTCCCTTTTTCTGCTCATGGACAGCCTTGAGCTTTGCTTTATAGGTGCTGAATTCTTGTTTCCGTGGAGTCCCTTTGACATGCAATTCTTCGGAAATTGTAGCAGAACTAATGAGCGAGCTCCTGTAAAGTGCGGTTCAGATATAGCTTCAGATTTTTCTGAATAATCCTTCGTAATCCCAGTTCAAACTTCTGCATCTTCTCCTCTTCGGATTTCTTCATGAAAGGTGTGACTTTCAACCGAATTCTCCAAAACTTGGCAACATAGGATGAGACACTCTCATCCTCACTTTGGGACAGCCAATCCCACTCTTTGCGCACTTCTTTTGCAAAATATGGAGGCAAAAATTGTCCATAGATTTGTGCTTTAAAGTCCTTCCAAGAAAGAGCCGCTGTACCATTCAAAAGTTTAGACATCCACCAATCACTGGCCGTATCCTTCAAGTGCATGCCCACATGTCTGAGCTTAGATTTCTCAGAAAAGTCTTCATTGCAAAAAGCAATCTCAAATTGTCGAATATAAGCAAGTGCTTTTGCATTATCCATCTTCCCACGAAAGTTTTCAAACTTTACATCCTTATCCCTTGATTTGAATTCTCTTGGCTTCTTCCTTTGAGGAAAACTCTCCCGAACCTTGCTGTGAGAAATAAAAGAATCATCCTTGGTTCTCTTACCATGATCTCGAGAAATGGTCAAAGATCTATGATAACCATCATGGCGACGAGTATGTGAAGTAACTTCCTGAAACTCTCCTTTACCCACGTGTACCTACATGAGAAACTTTCCTTATATGAGTATCATGTGTTACTTCCTTACTGCACCTGAGATAAGACAAAGCAAAGTCCTGTTTGAATCCCCTCTTTGCAGCCATGGCCTCAAAAGCCGCATCATCTGCTAGAGTCTTCTTTTTGGCATCCAGAATCCTTCTCACATCAAGATCTTCCTTTAATGCCTGCAATTCCACTACCTCCTCTTGATAGCGTCTAACCTGACGTTGGCGAGCTTCCAACTCTGAGTATACATCCCTTTGATCATTTTCTTGAACAGGCGGGTGAGATTGAGCACTCATGATTGGCAAGCTGTATGCCAAAAATTGAATCCTGTGTGTCCAAGACCGTCCCTCTCTGAGCAGAGAAAGAAGCGTTGCTTTGATACCAATGTAACGAAACTGAAATCGTTGATCACAGAGAACGAAGATTTAACACCCTTAATCTTCAACAAGATGAAAGAGAAAAGAGATCTGCACAGTGCACAACAGTAGGGGCCAGAAAGATGGGCTGACCCCCCCTCCCCTTTCAAGGTAATATCAATTACCAAAAGGAGTCTACTCGAGAGTACAAACTTGCGGGTGTCCAGGGTCCACCAATGGTATCCACGGAATTCTTCCAATACAGCAATGAAAAAAATACAAAAGCAAACAGTCCAGACTGGTCCTCACAGGCGTTACACTCACCACACGAGGTCGTACAAGTCGAACCTCGCCACGTGCATGAGTATGTCTACCCTGTAGGTGGCCCCTGTCAGAGTAGAACCCTCGATCTTCAATCTTCACCTGAAAAGCAAGACCACCTTCGCGACAAAACAGTCCCAAATCAACCCTTGTGGCATCTGCTATGCATGGGACACTTGGAAGGCACCTCGTACACCCCAGATACCTACGAGTCGGACACTTTATTTGCGATGAAAGGTGCTGTCCAGCCCTGAAAACCTGTTTCCAGCCCTCTCTGAATCCAAGAAAAGGCCCTGCCTGTGTGCTTTCACTGAGCAAACCCTGGCCTATGTGTGGAAGAGAGAGAGAACACCAGAAAACATGCCAAACCACTGTTATGACCAGAAAATCATCAAGCGATCAGCTTTGTAGCAAGCGCCTGCATGAAGAGAAGTGCCAAAAAGCATAATAGTTCTAGCAACCAACAAAAACAGCAAGCAAAGGAAGATACAAAGCTCTGATGAAGATTCTGACTGTACGAACAGCTTCAGAAGGAGGGTAAAACTCTAGGATGCCTGGCCGAAAAGGGCCAGGATCAACTGGCAGGCAAAACGAGGTATTGCCAAAAATAGCTAAAAGTCACTTATAACTGCCTTGTCTCTCTTAAATGGCCCAAACTTGATAATTCTACACACAATCTGGGTGCTCGTGTCCTCTGACCCTTCTAGATGCGCCCCCCCCACCCCCCCCCCCCCGCCCCCCCGCCCCACCATAGTGCTGAACAGGGTGATTTGGTCTTGTCCTGGGACATCTCCAATCCCGCCGGTGTGTGAATCTGTCTTCATGAACCTTAGTAACACGACTTAAAATAATAAATTAAAACTGGAAAATACACTTACCACTTCTGAAACCCATACGACCACCTGTTAGTCCCAAACAGGTGTGTAGCACACGTGCCACAGGGATACCCAAGCATCCCTGGCTCCATGGACACACACGCAGTAAAACTAGGCATTGTCCATACAGTCAAAACAAGTCACACAAAGTCAAATAAAATCATTCATACACATGCATGTAGTGAAGATTGGAAGAATTCTCCATGAACTCGTTTGTACTCCAAAAATCCATCACAGGCCCTAGGTATAAATACCTGTCTAGACCAAAGATATGTATAGGCCCTAGATAGAAACACTTCTACAGACCATGAATAAATATTGGCCCCAGGGCACAAGCACTTGTACATATCATGAATCTAAGCCCCAACACTACAGTGTCTGCATAGACCACTGATTCCAAAAATATTCATTTCATGTCCTTGGCTTCCAAGTGGCATATGCTACCACAAGATCCATACACATGTCCAGGATTAACATAAGAAGCTCCGCAAAATTAGGGATTGGTGATAGTAGTCAAGCCACTTTCTGTGTAGTAGACCTTTAGAAGGCCCACGAGTCTTCATACTGTTGGAAATAAGTGCACACTAGGTGTACTATTTCTCTAGTCTAGTTTCAGTTGAGTCTTTGTGTCTTGAGTCTAGTGCCATGTGGCACCTCTACATTTATCCCATAAGTCAGTCTACTCAATCTTGTACTTCTCACCTATATATTGTGGGTGTCACATCAATGAAAGTATCAATCTTGTGTCTTGTCTACACTCATCTCAAGGTAACCATTTGTCTTTCATTTGTGTTCTTGTTTCATTTCTAGTTTGCTCTTGCTTTCATATTTCCTACATGGTATCTGAGCCATGGTTTTAGGGTTTCCCTGTTTTTCCTCTGAGCTTTCGCCATTCTCTCCAAGCTGTCCCACTCAATTCAGCACAGCTCGCTGGTGTTTGCTTGGTTCAATTCTCTCTCAAGTTTTGAACTGTTCGGTGCAAAGCCTCTTCTCTCTCTCTATCAAGCGATGGCGAATCAAGAAACCCCTACTACTGTCGGGACAATGGTAGGAGGAGCTCCGACATCAGCGTTAGCGTCCTCACGGGCAGCTGCTTGCGCCTTTCTGGGCCGCATCTCAGAGACTTGGCAGCACACCGTCTCGCAGAGCCGGCCATGGCGGGAGCTCGTGGACCGCTCATCCTTCGCCAAGTCAGATTCTCTGGCCGAAGCAGGCAGCCGGATCCGCAAGAACGGCGCCCACTTTCGCCTCAATTACACCAATAACAACTTCCGCCTCAATTACGCCCTTCTCTTTACTGCGGTACTCGCCTTAACCCTAATCTCTAATCCTGTCTCTCTTTTCCCGCTCTGTGGCCCCCTTGCAGCTTGGGTCTTCGCCTACCTCATCCTCTTCAACAGAACTTTCAGTGAAAGGGAAGTCAATGTCGGATCTGTTCTCATCTCTCCTGCCATGTTAGGGTTTGCAATCATCTGCATCCATGCCACTCTCTTCTTCATCAACATGTGGGTTAGCTGTCCATTGGACCAGCCAGACCTACAGCAGCAAATTTAAAGCAGAAATCAAGTGTATGGTGTGTTCTATTTTCAGTCTACTCTCTATCTCTTGAAAAAAACAAAATTTAAAAAAAAATCTCAGTTTTGAATTTCATTTACTTCTCTATCTTGTACGGGATTAGACACTGCCAACTCTGGTAAGACCTTCCCATCCCTCTCATAATTATCTATGTTTTTCATGCTATCTACCACCATTGATCACCAATGATGTAGATCATGGGGTAATATCATGTCTATTTGTCTACATGGACTTATCTTTGTCCCTATCCAAGAGGCACCCCTGCATTACTCACTCTAGCAGGAGGATTACCCTTGAGGAGGGATTATCTATCAAGGTCCATCTCTCTGTCTATCTACAATCAGTCAGTCTCTCTGTCTATGTGTCTATCCTATGTGTCTATCCTGTCACATGTCTTTGACACTCTATCTATTAGTCTATATGCCTCTCTTTTGTGGATTAGCTACCCACATTCTCTTGGCATTCTCTGTCTATGTCCCCATTTATCTTCTATCTGTCAGTCTCTCTTATGTCTATCTGACATTCTCTCTCTCTCTGTGGGACCACTCTACTGGCTGATTGTCTTTCTCTCTGTCTATCTATGATCCACTCTTGTCCCTACCCTTGTGGACCCATATGAGGATATCACTTGAGTAGGGGTGTCTCAGGATCTTTTGTCTCTCATGTCTTGTCTCTCAGTCTATCAGTCTTTATGTCTGTCTTCTAGTCTTGTCCATCTTGTCTTCTAGCTTGTCTCTCAATCCTTATCTAGTCTCTCTGTCTTGGTTTTATCTTTTGTCATGTTATAGTCTTGTCCTTTTGTCTTCCTCCTAGTGTCCACTTAAGGAGGGTGTTGGAAATAAGTGCACACTAGGTGTACTATTTCTCTAGTCTAGTTTCAGTTGAGTCTTTGTGTCTTGAGTCTAGTGCCATGTGGCACCTCTACATTTATCCCATAAGTCAGTCTACTCAATCTTGTACTTCTCACCTATATATTGTGGGTGTCACATCAATGAAAGTATCAATCTTGTGTCTTGTCTACACTCATCTCAAGGTAACCATTTGTCTTTCATTTGTGTTCTTGTTTCATTTCTAGTTTGCTCTTGCTTTCATATTTCCTACACATACTCTGTAGCGTTTGCATCTTCTTTGCAAGTTTCTTCTTCTTGTGTGATATTGGGCTATGTGTTCTTATGAAAGCAATTCTCATTGTGGTTGTTTTTCCAACAATGTTTGCAAGGCTTCTTCGAATAGCATTCCTTTGCATGATTGTTTCTACCGGAAAGGGAATACTTTATGCCTTTAAAGTTCTTCTTTGTGAAGGGGTTGTCCCCCTCCACTGCTTTATTGTTAATTTTCCTTGAAGGAGGTTATGACCCCTTCCAAGGTAAGATTTGGCAAGTTCTTGAGTGGTGATGAGGTTCCCATAAAGCTCCTCCGGCATGGACTTTATGACTTTTGCAAGGGCCACATCATCTTTAACTTGTACATTTAGACCTCATGTGGTTGCATCATAAGACCATAGAACTCTATTTGCAAAGTTCTTTGCCTGAGCCCCAAAAAGCTTGTCCAACTTCTCATAGGCTTCTTTGGAGTTTGGGAGATGTGCAACATGCTGAATAATATTATTAGAGAGGCCAAGGGCTATGAGGCCAAAGGCTCTTTGATCTCTACGCTTCCATGCTTTCTGAGTTGTATCTTCATTCTTGGGCATCTTCTCTTACCCTTCAATGAAAGGCCAAAGTCCCACTCTTATGAGACTAAACTTCAGCTTAGTCTACCACATGTGGAAACTTTCTCCATTGACCTTTTCAATGAACGTGTGGGTAGACATTATATGCTATGAATCTAGGAATGTTTTAACAGAGGGGAGTTTCCAATGCCAATGTCTAATCCCTTAAAGATAATTTTCCAAAAAATTAGGGTTTGCAGAAGTTAGGGTTTCCAAACAAGGGGGTCTTGATCAATGATGCTTTAGCAAGCTATAGCAACACTTCAATGCTAGATTTGCATACTCAATTTTAAAAAATGATAAAGTAGTAAGGGTTAATTATTCTGATTAAGCAAGGTTTACAGAAAATGGCAAAATGCCCAAATGGATTATTTTAAAGACTTTCTTGATTGATTTCTTTTGACGATTTGAGTCGTGCAACTGACGTTGATACTGCAGGTATAGTTGGTCAGTTTAAGAGTGTATAGCTACTGAGTGGGGCTGCTGTGGACTTCTTCGAAGAGCCGTTTGTTGACGACATCAGTAGTGGTCGCACAACTCCATCAGTTGGCAGCTGTGGAGTTGCAGTAGATGGGGCCGCATCACAATCTTGAGTTCCTGTCTCAATGGGGGCACCTGGGCAGATGCGCTCATGGTGTTGCTTCGAAGGTGATGATGGCGGGTGTATTAGCCGGGGTATAGCTATGATATCAATTAATGGAAGCTATGAATAGCTATGGAGGCTTGAAGGCAAACATGGCTATGGCATTTGATTAATAGAGAAGTAAGGGAGAGAGAAAGAAAGAAAGAAAGAAAACTATATTAACGTCCTTTAGAGGCCACATCTGACCTATAGGACTAATCAGATACATCCATGTGATTACATTCCACTTCGGGGGCAACAAAATGAAAATAGAGATAAAACTAAAAATAGTTCAAATTCCCTACATGACCGTAGGAGAATCCTAGATAACATGAAGGATTTCTCTAGCAGCTACTCTTCATTACTACCATGTTTGGTTGTGCTGAAATCTGCAATAACAGCTCTACCTCTACGGTAGACTTCCCATTTTCCTTGTTTCCTTGCTTCGTATACTTTATTGAGTTCTTGTTTCCTGTTTTTTAGTTGTGTGGCTGTGAGTTCATCCGCCATCCACACCTTCGTTCCCTTAAGTGACCTTGTTTGCTTCATGACTTTAATTTTGTCTTTCATATCTGCGTACCTCAAAACCACATGTTTTCCTTTGATTGCCACTGAGGGATCTCCAATGTCAATGAAAGGGATAGCTCTGCACAGCTTTCTTTGTAGAATCTCGCATTCCGGGACATAAGTATCATTCGCAATCTCCTCGTCCTCCAATACCTCCACCTGTTCCCAACCCTCTAACAAACCACCCACCCTAATTTCTTTTGCAATCCATTGCTGCTCGTTCTATTCATTAATCTGTGATATTACTTCTTTAATGACAATTTCTTTAGGCTGTGGATCAAGTAAATTTACCTGTGTGATTTCCTCCCTGTTTTCTTTTTCGTGTTGTTGTTCCTTAACCTCTTTCTCCTGGGTTGAAAGATGTTGTTTTGTCTGATGTAGTTCATTTTGCAAGGCTGAATTTGTTTGCTGAAGATGTTGAATCATGCTCAGGAGGTACCGCTCCCATGGTGATGGTTTTTCCATTGGGTTTGGTAGGAGGGGAGATGAGGGTTTCGGAGAAGGTTTTCTTGCTGGCCATGTCAAACTGCTGGACTATTTGAGAGGTTGCTCTTCATGAACCCCACCCCCAGGAGGTGCAAGCCCTTACCTGCTTGGAGGTGGGTTACAACCCTACCCTACAACTAGGGTGAGCAGGTGGGCAATAGGTGCACAGGTGCGTATGTGAGTAGCAGGAGAGATAAGCAACGAGAAAGAGAGAGAGAGAGAGCAGGAGAGTTATGTTGCTGCCTTGGGGGCCTGAGCAAGGGCGGGTGGGAAAAGCAGGCCAAGGGTAATTCTTCAATTAGAGATAAATTGCACGACTCAATGATGTGACTTGTATTACTTCAATCAAGTACAATGCTTTTATAGGCTTAGAGCCTCTCCTGTATAACATCATTGCATAGGTCATTAAAGGTTTAATATCTAGATATTTTAGTGAACCACTCTTAAGAGTGGGTCCACACACACGGACACATGTAGCCCTTTTAAGAGGCTATTCACACACCTTTATCCTTTTGTATTTGGATAAGGCTTATTCTCCAACAAGAACCTAATGTGTGCGCACAAGGGTACTATCTTGTGGATCCTTCATGTCTCGGGTTCTAGCACTTGTCAGATCCGGGTATTCAAACCAATGTAAGGTCTCTAGAGACCACACTCAAGGATTTCGTAGACCCGTCATCGTCGTACGCATCGCAAGACTGAGATGGATTGTAGTTAGTGACTCACCACTCAACGGTAGGTTTAGTACCTCGAACCACCCCTGAGCCTAAGGTCTAATTTCCGTGAGCATGCTTGGTACCAATCATAGTTGCCAGGTGTTTTTGAAACGGGAGGTATGTATTTCGTACGAGTTTCATAAAATGTAAGAAACGGGTTTTGTTCGGACTGAAAAATAACTGTGGAAATTTATACATATACCGAATACGACTCATGTCATGACTCATGCATGATACATAGCAAACACAGATTGATCACGATTCATCATTGTATACAAAAGCATGACGCATAAATGAACATTCAACAGACAACAATTATTATAGCACTAAGTAGAAGCATAGACGAATAATGGCTCAAACGAGATTACATATGAATCATGTAAATGAAATCCCTGCACTCTGGAGTCATCAATGATAAACCATGTCACAGACTCACATGATTCATGAAGAGACTAGAGTAACGATAACACAAGTCAAACTGTAAATGAAATCCTAAATCCTGAGTCCTGATTCCTTCAACATAAGACTCAAGAGTCAAGACTCATCATTGTCCTGACCCTCAGCCAGATCCATGTCCTCATCTGAATCATCAATGTCATCAGCCTCATCCTCACTACTAGTGCCACTCCCAGAAGACTCCTAAAATGCATCCTCATCGGGTGGAGATGCATGCGAAGTATTGGCACCAGTTGAAGCCCCTGCCTTAGATCATGTGTCGCGAGATGGAGCAGTGATTTCCTCATAGAGCATGGTGTATATATCCCTCTCCTCCTGTGGAATATCGGGTAGCTCATTGCACTTTGTGATGTCTATCTTGTTTGGGTTGACTTGGCGGAGCTCTATGGGGTAGTCCTTTTGCTCAAGCAATCGTAGATTGTAGTGGCAAAAGACTAACCTCTCCAACTGTGTTGTGGACAATCTGTTTCTCTTCTTGGTATGGAGTAAGGCCCATGTACTCCAGTTTCTCTCACAAGGTCCTGAGAGAGAACTCACATAGCTATCCGTCTCTGAAAGAAAACAAGATAGACATTCTCATTACTCATGGATGGGCCTATGAAACCAATCCCAACGTTGGTTACATATGCCTTTCAGATCTTGGACCCTTTATAAAAAAATCCAAGAGTAACAAAGTTTAGAGAGAATGAAAACATGAAGCTATAAATATTATTTAGCCATGGGCAATTCCTAAGAATGAGTACCTGACTGCAGACAATGCATGCAATACATAAGTCAAGAGCTTCTCCTATTTTGTCCATGAATTCATAAAGAAGGCCAATAGTGCTCCCCTCCATTGCTGTCAATCGGAGAATGCTGTACATAGGGTTCATCATCTTCACTAGGCTTGTTGCATCCTCCCACACCAAGCATCTCTCATGACCATGCGACAAAAAGCCTGTGCCTTAGGATCATTCTTATCCTCCCATTGTTGCCACTCACGGCAAACAATTGTACGCATCAAGCCATGTCGTACTCTGACAAGCCTCTCCAATGCTATGAATATATACGCAAACCTTGTCTTAGAAGGATTTAGAAGCTCAAGGTCATTGTTTGCCGTGTACATGCTCAAGACCTGGGTCTTTTGCTGACAAAATTAACCATGCTTGATGCCGCGAAGAAAATATGATACACCCAAGGTAGCTTCCCCACATCCTCAATCATGAGGCTCAGGCTATGCATGGCACAAGGTGTCCAAACTATTGTGGAGAACTCCTCGAGCATCCTCCCCATTGCCACATAGTTTGACCCATTATCTGTAATGACCTGCACGATGTTGGTTGCACCTATTTCATTGATTGCCTGGCATAATTGAGACCATATAAATGCACCTGTAACCACAGTCCTTGCTGCAACTGATGCATCTATGGCACGGAGAAACATGGTTCCTTTGCAAGAAGAAACCAAAATATTGTATACATTCCTCTTTCTCAGATCTGACCATCCATCGCAAAGCAAGGTACATACATACTTCTTCCATGTTGCCTTTAAAGGCTCCAGCTCTCTTGTTAAAGCTTCCTTCTCATAGTGAAGCTCCTTGGTGTGCAATGTCTCATAGTTCAGACCTCCCACTCACACCCAATGCGAGAGATGGCATGCATGGTTGACCCCCCAAATTCCCACGCCCCAACTCAGCCTTTATCCTAACCTTCGGTTAACCATAATCTTAATCTTTGGTTAGCACACTCCCCTAGCCCTAATCCCAGGTTTGTTGGGATGTAACATACTTCTCCCTTCTATTCAATTCACGTCCTTGTGAATGCATAAGGAGACAAGCCTATGTAAGCGAATCATGGGATCCGGACATCTATTCATAGCATCTACTCAAGTATGCTGCCTCTTATCTAGGTGAGTGTAAGACTCCTCTTGTAGACCCTGCTACAATGATCCAATTGCTTACCGTCAATCCATCTCTCATCCAAGATGTAGTCTCAAAGTGCAACGACCTCCACCGAAACAACCTTAGTACAGACCCATAACACAACTTACCTGTGATACCATATAGCATCTTGCATTAGTTGTCGGCAAACACTAGGCAAGTGAATGCATAATCAAGTCCTAGCGCCTCGTACTTCAAGTACAAGATCTCCCCTATCTAATTCTCATCTAAAGACTGAATGGAGATTGTGTTTTCACACATAACCAGTAGATACTTATGTCTACTTTTAGGGCAAGCATAAAACTCCCCATCAACTTCTGCATATGCCTCGTGTCCTCGAATAGCCTGAAGACAACATATACGGCTAACGGTCACTCTCACCCCACCAAATTAGGCTGAACCAAAGGTTACCAAAAGCCCATGCAATCCCAATAATAGGGATCCTGAAGGACAATGCAACCTCTAACATGTCCATAGGTTACACCCCATCGAACAGGTGGAAAATCGACATGACACCAAAGTCCTGGAATCAAAATAACCTCGTGGAATCAAAATAATCACAGTTACCATAGGTTAACTATGCCAAAGCATAGAGTGTCCCAAACAAGAAACCCACAAAGCCTCGGGAGATCCTACATGAGAATACACTATGGCATCCCATACCACCAGAGCACACCCCACATAAGACCTCCATTAAGCATGATCATAGGTGGAATGGCCAACTTCCTCCCCTATAGCCTAGCCTTGAAGCATCCGAATTTCCCTCTAAACACAAGGTCGAAACCTTGGATTAACTAGAGGGTCAATCTAATCCATGTAAAGTCAAGGATGAAAGATACCACCATGTTCACACCCCAATCCGTGTACGTGGCTCCTGCAGTCGGCTCCATGGGCTGTCTATAAGCCACCTAGAAACCTTGGTCCACGCATCCTAGAGTAAGACCATCACCATAAGATTGCTTGACTTAGCATCTTGTCTTGGGTTAAGTCAACAACCAACAAGATCACTTGTGTCACCTGCCACTTAGTGGCTATCCGGATAACATCAAGGGTTCATTTTAAAGCGTGGTATCATTTCGCCTTTGGGCACTCACAAAAAGAAACAAGAGCATGCATCACAATTCGGCAAAGACCTCAAAAAATTTTACAAAATTAGTAATTAGGGGTTTTACAAAAAAGTACTTGAAAACAAACATCACGACTTAGGGTCTCTGAAGTCAAGACTATTGAGCCACTCTTGGACCCACCAATGTGTGTGCAAATTCAAACTTGAATCCCACTTAGCAAGGGCCTCTTGACACCACGTGACAACCCCATGGTTATCGGTTGGTGAAGGCTCGGAGCACCCATGAAGTTTGGGCTTGATGCTATCCTCCCCCAAGGAATCTTGGATAACACACTCTTGTTTATCTTTGAGGCTAATTGTTAATTGGGGTAAAATCCTAGCCATCCCGGTGGCTTGACTTGCACAAAGTCACCTTTCTCGACCAACTTCACGTCGTTATTGCCGGATGACTTCACAGAGTTACTACCCACTGACTCCATATAGTTCCAGTGCACACGAAACCGTGCATGCAAACTTGAAGAAAAGCAATGATAGAATAGAAAAGTGATGGGTTACGGGCTGTAAAGTGAAAGGTTAGAGAAAAGCTTTTAGGTGGATGAGGTATGCAGCTTGTTAGCATTGGGAGAAGGTGTTTATCCAAGCCCGCACAAACCTGCAAGTATGATCCAACAAAGAGGGCAAGGTTGAATTTATAGGAGCAAGTGAGTTTATAAAAAGCGAGCTTTAATTTTGTGCTTTCTTTATGTGGGGATTTTAATAACTCGCCGGCAAGAGATGATAATACTCGTGGCAATTCACACATGATTGCAGGTGAAAGAGTTGCTTGGTGCGATGTAATAAATCACATGGATGCACTTGATATTTGGCTGGCCACCTGCCCTAAAAGAAGGGGTATGCATTTTGTCATAATGCTTATACAACTTACATGGCAAGGCTTGACAGATGATATTTGTTGAATGCAGCCCGGATTGATCCTCTTACTTGTTGAATGTGGGTGGATTACTCTTTGCAACTCTGATCATGCTCCTATATGGCTGAGTTTGTACTTTGACATGTCACTAGATGATTTACAGTTATCAGCTTAGAGATTACTATTGATTAACAACATTTATTTGACTCATCAGTATTTCAGAGACATGGTTGCATATGTGATCCTGGCTTTGATAGCTGAAATTTATGAAGATATGAATATTGCTTGATACCATTTTGCATCCCATATGCAAGAGGTGATTACAGATTGTGGTAATGGTATATGGGTGGAGAGAGAATATGCAGTAGCTGAAAAATCAATTGCAAACTCTTGAAGAAATTAGCCACGTTTGTTCCTGATCTCCTCAGGGAGAGGATCAAATCTGTTATGCCAAGCATCAGCTTGAATTGAATAATTATAGAAAGCTACAAAATGGCAAGTCAGGTCTAGACAAAAGCCTATCTTCGATAAGGGTTGCTCTTCAAAAGCTTTCTTTAAAAGCTTACACAAAAACAATCCACCTCACGAGTGCAAAAGGGTAATGGAGAGTGGACGCAAAATGTACTGTAGGTAGAGCAAGAATGTGTGACTCACTTCCAACAAGTTTTTGCATCATCTCCTATTGAAAACCCTTCTATGACACATGCTCATACAGGATTGCTTCAAAATGTCAAAGAAATAATGGATGTTCAGGAAGCCTTTGATTTAGAAAGCCTATTTATATCTATGGAGATACACAATTCAGTCAAGGCTTCAGGCAAATGAGAATCTCTTGGGTGGGATGGGTTGACAATAGAGTTCTTTTTGCAATTCTGAAACTTGCTTGAGAATCCATTATTACTTATGATCAATCAATCGTGGGCAGCAAGGTGTTATGCCAACATCCTTGAAAGAACTAGTCAGATTAGTACCGAAGAAGTAGCTCTGTCAGAATCTTTCGGATTGGCGTCCGATTACTCTTATTCCTCTTATTTATAAGATCATCACTAAAATGATCACTCAGAGAGTAGAAAAGATATTGCACAAAGGATTACATTAAGCCCAATATGGTTTTGTACCTAGAAGACAAATCACAGATAACATCTGTAATGCTTATGTGGGCATTGAGTATGCCAAATACTAGCAACAGGATGCTCTATTGCTGCAGATAGATGTAGCAAAGGCTTTTGATACATTTCACTGGGATTTCATAGCTACAGTGACGACAAAACCTGATTTTGGGCCTAAAATGCAACGAGTCATTTACTAGCTTTATGGAGGACTGAATATTCATTATCATGTTTTGGCAAGAAAGTCCACCTTCTTTGCCCTAGAGAAGCCTTGGACAGTGATTATTGCAGCTATGTACATAATGGGATTTGCTTCTTGGAAAGTAAGGGAAGATACCGGGTTGTCCTTTCACTACTAAAGTGATTGCTGATTGGAAGAAAGTCCTCCAGCATTTGTAGTGGTCTGGAAGATCTTCAGAGGCAGGTAACTCAGTGAGATTGGAGAGCATTCACTAGAGCCAGGAGGCAAGGAAAGCCTATTTTCTTTCCACTAAAAATATACATTCTAGGATTTTCTCTCCGGATGGCAAAACACTTACATTCCCGCAGGCACAAAGGAAATGGAATTTGGGAATGCATTACAGGCCTATCTGGCAGAACATTAGAGCTTTATGTAGCAATTTGAAGTGATTCCACCTGTCTCTCAAGAGAACAGATCGTTAGATTGGATGTTGCAGAGAGATGAGCCTGGCTCTCCCAAAGTACCCATGTTGCAGCTCACTGCTGCTTGCATATACATATTGATAATTCTAGAGCTGTGGGTTATTGCTTATTCGAATAGGCTTTGGAATATGGATAAGACAACCAAATGGTGGAAACAAATTCTCGAAAAGATGCGGACTAACAAATTGCCATTAAAGCAAAGAGTTTTCCTTCGGCGATGCTAGGTTGGAGTTCTACTGTTGGTGAAACTCTAGCCAAAAGAAGGATAGCTTCTGCTTCTTGTGTTAGATGCTTAAATTGCAATGAGAGTGTGTCTTGTTTGGATACCAAAGATTTCTTGTTGAGATTATCTATTTCTTTGGTTGCTAGATTTCGAGGATGTTTCCCAAGCATTTCTAGATACAAGAGATGGACCGGCTGCAGTTAGACTTGTTTTCTCAATGTTTTTGATCTTGAAGATGTTTGCCTCACTTTTGAGGGCTACTTTCTTTGTACAGTGAAGTAATAGAACATAGCTTGAGAGAGAGAGAGAATGAAATGAAATGAAATGTTATGAGAGAGAGAGAGAGAGAGAGAAGGTTGACTTTTGCTCTGTGAACCACAGGTATTGTTGGATGGATTGACTTGGTTGGGTGTAATAAGCAATCTGTTGGATCTTTGAAGATTTCTGTCAAGTTCTTGGATTGGCAAAGCTTATCTGCATAGAAGTTCTCTGAAGCTATTTGGGGCATGTGACATGCAGCTGATTTGTCCATACAAGTTATGAGTTACTGCATCACAAGGCTTATGTGTGGCCCTTGGGACTTGAGGATACTAAGCATTTGAGAAGGTTTCTAATTCAATTATATCAGCCCCTTCCATTTGGTAGGAAAAGCAAGCAGGGGATTTTTTAAATGAAGGCAATCAGCAAAGCTATTTTATGTACAGAGGTACTAGCTATAAGACAGGTAAAAAGTTTTTTGCTGCATCCTTGATTATATGCCATGATGGCGCTAAGGAGGTAACACAAATTTGTAGCATTATTTATCACACCTCAAATAAACTACCTGGCAACAAGGAAAAACTCCATGTGATGGGAGTAATTCTCGTCATGTCATATCATGTATGCTCACCTGTGTTTGCACCTTAATTGGTACTCAATAGGCATAAAATGTGCTTGATACATGGTCATGCATAACGCAAGGAAGTGCAGTAAATAAAGTCCATGGCAAGGCCATGGATGAAGCCATGATGGGTAGGGGACAAAGGGACAATAAGGACAAATATATGGGGCGAAAGGACAATAAATGTGGAAGGGATGAAAGAACAATATAAGTGACTCATTGACTCATTCAAGAGATCCCTGTCTCTTGTTCTTACACTTAGCAATTAATTTGAGCTAATGCACCTGAAGATTTGCTTGGTTTTGGAGATTAGAATGATTGCTTAAGCTTAATGATGATTGATTAGCATTGTGGTTTGGAGTATTTTTTCCTTCACATTAAGTATCAATCAGTGATTAGGGTTACAATTCGTGGACTGGTTGAAGTTGTTGGATGAACTATTGAACTAATATGGATGGGCCACGGAAGACCATAGGCTCACTGCTGGCAGCAGAACTATGACAGTTACACAATCTGTTGGCAGCCCTTGAAAGAGTGCCGGTACAGTTAGAGAAACGCGGAATCACCTTTTCAGATGAGCTTATGCTGGAGCACTTGATCAATGGATTGGTAAATTATAGAGCTGATGGTACAAATCTGTAGCAGCTCTCTATGCTTGATGAAAGAAATGAATGAAAATAAACAGAAACGCTACGCTCGTCATTGCTCCACCAGTTCGGGCGGCCATAGCATGGAGGTTGAGCTTCAAAAAACGTTGAGGTTGCCATTCTGCAGTGGTCACCGCTTCAGATTTTGAGTTGTTTTGTCCACTTGCTCTGTCAGTACTAGAAGGCTCCAAGCTTGTGAGGCATACGGATTCTTCCCCTGTGCTTCGGTGAACCTTTTTCTTTCTCAATTTTGTGGTGTCCTGTGGTGGATATTTCTTCAAACCTTGTGGTGGATTTCCTCTCTCTCTCTCCATGGCGTGAAGCTGCCCAGGGCCCCACCTCCCTGCTCGCGCTGGTGGTCTCTCTCTCTCTCTCTCTCTCTCTCTCTCTCTCTCTCTCATGTAGACCCAATCTCTTGCTAGATGACCTCACCTCTCTCAGCTCACCACAATCTTACACACTTCTACCATAGCTACATTCCCATCCACCAGCCGATCCATTGCTAGACCCCCTATCGCATTTCCATCCACCAGCTGATCCACCACCATGCCCCATAACAATTGGTATGACGAGGAATGCCGCACAACATCAAGTGAGCGTCTTCGATGTGAGGTTGCAACTGGCCAAATCCGAGAGCGAGATGCTTAAAGGATTAACCAATACACAACTAGACGTAAGAAACGAGTACATGTTAAGGGCCAATACAAGGACGTATATCAATCTCTCAAAGGTGTGAGTTGTAATGAGGGTTGGAAGAAAATATGGGAGAAACGCCCACCCACCCCCATCACATCTCCATCCATATGGCACACATGCATGGTCCCTATATGAAGTACTAGATTAGCCCCCCATCCCACCACCTTCACAGCCACCTTCTTCACACCGGCCATGGTAGCCCGAGCCATTTGGAGACTCAAAAATGGTAGATCACCTAACCACGAAGGCCTCTTGGTAGAGCATATCTCCCATGAGGGGGAGACTCTAGTACCCCTCGTGGCCCATATCCAACCCACCTAGACAACCGCTATAATCACACCCATCCATAAAGCCGGAGATCCCATGGATCCCAACAATTGCAAGACTATTATGATTGGCCACACACTGGCTAAAAATTATGGGTCAGTACTTGAGATGGAGCTCAGCACACTAGCAGCACATGGCATCAGGGCAGGCAGGCTTCCACAGGTCATTCTCCACTTTGGATCATATCTTCACCCTTCGAGCCATCATGGAAGAGGCCGGAGCACAACACTAACAGGTTTACTATTGCTTTGTGGATTTCCGCAAAGCATTGGATACGGTGCCTTGAGCCAGACTAGTGCAAAGTCTCGAGGATTTGGGGGTAGTATCAGACATGATCTAGGGATCATGGCATTATATGAGTTAGTCAGAGGGCGGGTGAGGTGCCCAGCATGATTATCAGAAGAGGTCTCCAATACCGTGGGAGTGAAGCAAGGATGCACACTGTCCTCTCTTTGGCCTCTATATCAACCAGATTTTGGCGTTCATTGATAGAGGAGGGGAAAGAGGCCACTAGCATGCATCCTTGTTTCGATACTACTTTATGCTGATGACATTGTGCTTATTGTAGATTCTCCAGAGGTTCTCCAGAGTCATCTTGACACATTAGAGGACTTTTGTGCATAGTGTGATCTCAGAGTAAACCTTGGGAAAACCAAGGCTATGGTCTTCAACACATTCCCTCTTTTCACATCTCGATTGAGTTTCACATGGGCAGCCCAATGGAGATTGCACACTCATGTGTACTTGGGAGTCACTTTTACTGGATCATCTTCTTGATGAGTCATGTTGTGATGCGAGGGTATGCTTCTCTCATTCTCATGGAGAAACATTGCTTCTAGGCCCATTTCCAGGAGCTGACGACCAAGATGTGGCTATTTGACACATTGGTCACTCCGGAATTGATGTATGGAGCAGCCTTTTGGGCACCTGATCTTGCAGTGGCGAAATGGCCAAAGGTAGAGGCCTCATGTCATGATGCTCTCCCGTATGATATGCAGCGCACCATCGGCCCAACATGATATTATCTTGGCAAAGTTTGTTGCAACACCCTAGATTATAGAGGCACTCTTCTAGATATATTTACAGGATTAGTGCCATGGCTCCCTAGAGACTCTCAAGGCTCACCGTATAGTCCTCCCAGCAGGTAACAACAAATGGGCATGAGTCATGGTATAATCGAGTATGCACTTGGTTCATGAGGCTGGGACTGAGGATGGATCGCCTCCCCCACTCCACTATGACCCGGACTCCCCAGTCATCGAGCTCTCTCAGAATGATAGGAACCGGGTGATTAGATATGATTTATTGGGACTATACATACAAGAAACCTCAATCACAACACATGAGCCACTCTCACACAAACGAAGATTAAATATGATTTATTGGGACTATACGTACAGAAAACCTCAATCACAACACACGAGCCACTCTCACGCAAACGATAGTACTACATGGATACTTTCATGAGGCTTATAGAGGATGGTTCCATACTGAGAGACAGATATCTTGACATATACATGTCATATGCCATGCGGATTGTAGTGGCCCAGTTGCGGCTGTCCTCGCACCTCTTGAGGATAGAGACAAGGAGAGACTATGCAGATACCTTGTGAGGAGAGGATCGGGAGGTAGAGTCAAAGGAGCACTTCATATGCAAGTGCATATATTATGATATTTGAGGGAGGTTCCACGGTCTCTTTAGAGAGGGATTTGGACTCGTGTCTATGATCATGGATTACTTTGATCGGTGGTGCTGAGGCCTCTTCCTACTAGAGCTTCATTGCCACGCAGAGACTCACTTATTAGAGAGTTGAGACCCCATGGCAGACATCCACCTCGGCCCCAAGCGACCACCACTCAATTCTTCTAACCATGAGAGAACGCCACACCAGCCATGGATGACATACCCATAGCCTCATCGAGCCACACATTCCTGAGTGCCCGTCGACCCCCTGCAAGACCCCACTTTGGTGTGACTCTAGACCAGGCCCACGACACTGTAGGGACAAGCCCAATGTCCCAGACTCCATGCACATTGCCAGTAGCAATATAGACATTAGTCCCATCTTGAGGAGATCTTGGAGAATCACATAGCCACCTTCCCACGCTCGACGGATATGCAGAGCCTTCTACAGGTGTGAGCCCATGTTGCATATCCTTGATGGCCTACTGGGGTTTAGCTCCATAGGTTATATGATGATGATGTTCCCACTTTGTATCATATAGCTCGAATTTGCATTCTGAGCTCATAGCTCTCGTCTTTGTTTTCTTTTGTACCATGATGGGATTACATGGACACTATTGTATCACTTTTGGTCTCATAGACCCAGTGAGTCTTTTGAAGACGTTTATACAACTCTCTCTCTCTCTCTCTCTCTCTCTCTCTCTCTCAACCCTATAATTTGTGCAAATTTTGGCACACTTTTTGGTGTTACAACTTACATATCGACAACATTTTAGCAATTTGCCTATATATATTTGTAAATTGATGTGCTTTCCACTGTAAAATCAATTGTACAAGGCATAGCAAATATTAGCACGAGTGCACAAGCCTTTAGTGTGGTGTATTCTTAGTTTAGGAAGGTGTTCGGATACTTTTTAGATGAAAAATAAAGGTCTCATGAATCTTAGGCAATAAAATGTATCAAACCTTCATATGTGAATAAGTCAAGAAAAGGAAGGAGTGGAGAATCATGTTATGTGTGAGATGTTGGGGTGGTTAACTTGATTTACTCTTTGTGTTCGACCATTTGTCTTGGGATAAGAAGCAGTACTTAGGTCAATGGAGGAAATCCATGTAATGTGAATACCTCTTTCAGGAAGACCTTGGCACATCCATTGTAGTATAGGTTCTGTTAATTGGTATGAAATGGGTTACGTTAGTTAACCTATCCACATCTACAAGGATAGAATCATATCCTACATTAAACTGAAGAAAATCCTACACTAATATATTCCCATTTTCATGTAGGGAATATTTAACGGATGTAACTTACCATGCATCATTACCCTCTCAGCTTTAAGACATTAAAGTGCAGGAAATCCTACACTAATACATTCCCATTTTCATGTAGGGAATAAAAAACGGATATAACTTACCATGCATCTTTACCCTCTCAGCTTTAATCCACTAGCAAACCAGGCATTGGCAAACATGTAATACATTCCTTTTTAGTCCTAGTCAGAGGCTACCCCGGTGACTTTAAGTCCAGCCGCCAGAGTTTACTTCACTCATTATACGTCAATTAACTCAATCTAGGCCTCATGTATATCCTAGTCAAGTGCCTCATTATCGTCTAAGAGGTTAGCATGGTTGCAGCTGGCGTGATTCATGATTTTTGTATAAGCAAAGAGATATCATCATGTTTTTGTTATATAAGCAACTTACTGTATACAATATGAAGGCATAAAAAAGTAGAAAAGTTTTATTATATCTATCAAATTTATTACATTATCAGAGATACTCTCTGAGAGATTTAAAGTAATCAAGGGTGCTTCTTGAGTATGGGTTATGGTCTAGTTCTGAGCTATAGTAAGAGCCTGTATCCATTCACAACTCGTTTAATAACCTCATGTCTTTGTTTAGGCTACGGTATGGTTCTGAGCCATAATAGTAAGAGCCTGTACCCATTGACAGCTCATTTAATAATCTAATTCCGTTATTTAGTCTATGGTCTAGTTCTCAGCGATAATAGTAAGAGCCTACATTCATTTTGAGCCATATTAGGAGTCTACATCCATTCCAAACGCATCACTAACCTGATTTCTTTTTTTGCTATCCTACTCGAAATACTTTTTAAATCTTGATCTTTTTACCTTGTTAATCTCTAACATCACTTTAAAACAATGTAAGCTTGCTTCCATAGTCATTGTATATAAACTTAGGATGTGGGAGATATAAACTCGATGAATTTAGCCTCAAAATGAACTCTTCTAAAGAGGGTTTCATCTAATAATTTATTTGAGACTTTTGGAGCAAGAAAAAGAAGGATGAAATTAGCAATATGTCACTTAAATTTCTGGTCTAAACATGTATGATTCTGAAGATAGAGTACAACTTCTGAATTAGACAATGAATGAAACAAACATCATTATAGTTCTTGAGCTACAAGAAAATTCATCATTGAGAAATTTTTTTCTTAAAGAGTTGCTTAAGGATATCAATTCACTTGTAGATGCTTCACAAATTGTAGAGACACATGACAATGGGTGTAAGTGGAAGGTGATATCGGGCTTTATATGGATTATGGTTTAAAAATTTAAGACATCAAAATATAAAGGCAAAAGGATTTTCAAGGCCACACAATGTTGTTTAAGCATGAAATCAATTAAATCTAGAAACGCCTTACTACTTTGGAGATTATTTTCATATAGAGGTCTCCATGTCATTTGAAAAAACAGAAAAGAAAGTCTATTTTTAAATATACTTCTTTTAATAACATATGAATGGACCTAAGAAGTGTGCAAATTGCTATGGTGCAGATGTATGGAATTAGTGTTAATGAATGTAATGGGCATTTGAAATTTGTCTTGAAGTTGGATGAAGCTCAAATTCAAAAGAGCCAGAAAATGGAGAGGGTAAGTATTTCTCTTATGAATAGATTATTGGAGTATAGCCCAGGTATAGGAGATACCCTTGGTCATAGTGTGCAATAAAAAATAGAGCTGTGGGTGGATTAGCTGTGCTTAGGTACCAGTAGAAAACCATCAAACATTGAAATGGCTTTTTCTCATACTCGAATTCCTAGAATTATTGAATCTCAAAATGAAGGTGAATGTCTCAATGTTGATGGTGTTGAAAGTTTTACAATTGAATGGCATATGAGTACAGACTTAAACGCATTAACGTCAATGTTTGGTATAAGTAGTGGTGCTAACACTAAACATCCTTGTTTTTATTGTATGGCAAGTATGGGCACAAATGAGTGGTGTAACACAAGGGCTATTAGAAGGGCACCCACACAAGGAGTACGATAGATTTATCAAAATTCAAAAGTACAAAATGATTTGGGATCCTATCCTCCCTATTCAACTCTAGAATGTTCATATTTGTACTTTTCATGCTAAATAGAATATTATATAAAGTCCTTCATCTTTACCTAGACTATGCATATTCAATCAAGCCTTCAAACATTGCAAATGAACGCATAGATAAATGTGAGGTATTGCTTTCAAAGATGGGTTTCCTTGGTGGTCAAGTTTACCTGAGGAAAGACACTAACTTTGTAGTAGTGAGATAGGTGATGTTCTTACGAATGTATCAATGGGAGGATTAAAGGCAAGAAATAGGTAAATGCTGTTGAAATTAGGACATTGTGATGAGCTATGGTGGATCAAACACTAGAATCAACATCATTAACAAAGTGATTAGTAAATAATTAAGATAATTAGTGGATAATTAACAAATAGATTAATGTAAGCATGGATACTCAAAAACCAGCAAATTCTCATTAGGGTAATGCCTCAATTTATAGAGTTTACATCAAACATCTAATCCCACTGATTTCTCCATGATTCACTCTACCTCTTTTTCATGATTCTCTCCACCTCTTCACTTTTCCCAGAATATCTCCACACTTCCCAGAATATCTCTACACTTCCTAAATCTTCTCATGCTATCCTTTATTCTCTCCTAGTAGATTCTTCTCACCTTTTCACAGGTTTTCTTCACATTTACACATTTTCTTTTACAGCCTCTAACCAAGGGCTTGTTCCCGCACACACCCTATTCACTTGTATTTTCAACACCTCCCCTCAAGTGAATACTCCTAGTACACCTAGACCCTATACCAAGTTTGCCTCCCCTTACTTGATAGTCCGCGACTAGTGTCTAGCACACCTTCCCTCAAGTTAACTTAGCACACTTGGACCCTGTATCAAGCTTCTCTCTTACTTGACAATCTGCGAGTAGTGCCTCAAGTCCCTAAACTCCATAGTCCTTGACACTCTCTCTCTCTATGTGTCCAAGGCTACTATAAGTGCCCGCGACCTTGACTAAAGTGCTCACACATACATCTATCTATCACGTGGCCTACATCATCGGTGGCTTAGAGGTGGTTTTACTTTGTTGGGGCAGGTTACATTGGGTTGTGGGGTCTCTCTCTCTCTCTCAGAGATTTTCACGTGGCTATTCACTCTTTGGATCTCACATCTTCTCTTTTCTTCAGTCTTCTTGTCATGGCAGCTTCTCTCCACGCGTCCATGTTTATCTCTTCTTTCAGTCTTCTTGGGACAGCTTCTCTTCTTGTGGGCAGCTTCTCTTCTCGTGTCCATGTCTTCCTTCCATTCTTCCTTTAGATCTTCTTCTCGGTGTGGATCCTCTTCTTAGAAAGAGAGATTCTTTTTCTTCCATGGATGGGGCCATGAGCTTGTCCGTCAAGTTTTTGGAGCAACATGTTTCAATGTTTTGCTGACAGTTCCTTTGGTCTTTTGATGTTCATCTTGTGTCATTATGCAATGCAAACTTAAAATTATGTGGGATGTCTTACCTCTTGCCTTATTCTGGACAAGGGCAGTGTCTGATCCCATATTTACACTGATACAATGCGTATAACATTCATTCTTATGCACATTCCAAATGTAACTCTGGCATTAACCAAGGATTAAACGTAAAATGATGATTATCATAAATTTATCAGTACAATTTTTTTAGAAATTACATTAAATCAAGGGTAACCAATTTGTACGGAATGGTTGGAGTATCAAACCAACTTCGAATTGCAATCTGAAGTTATAGAGATCTGTATCAGATATCTAATGGTTAATTTGAACCCTCAATTGTACTAAAATATAGTGATTAGTATTGATTAATCATTGATTAGTAAATTAATCTATTATTTTGTGTGTAAAAAACAGAGTATGTGGGGAGTCCAGATCTGGTGCCTTAGACTTTAAATGAGCTCAAATTCTTTCAAAGGCATGAATAGCAATGAGTCTAGTAGAGGATTAAGCTAATAAACACAAGATTTGATCAAATATTGAAAGTTTAATCTCTATTTTACCAAAGTCACCTTCAGATTTGATGAAGAGCTTGGATCTCACTGTAGACTTGATGAAACTGAATTCTATCTTCACCAGCTTATAGAGCATGCTTGAAAACACTTTGGGCTAAGAGGAATTAGAAGCATTTGAACTGAGCAAGCAGAAATCTCAAAATTCCTTCAAAAAAATGGCGCTTGGTAATTTCACGATTTCTCCCTCGTTACTTGACGGTTTGCGCTTTTGTTTGGATGAGCTTAAAGAGCAATGAGTTGGCTACCATGTGCTAGAAGGATTTGCAAGGAGAGGGAGCTCCTCCACTGGCTGGGGGTACAGAGGTAAAAAGATGGAAAATTATAATTTTTTACTAATCCTAATTAATAAAATAATTAGCAAGGTAATGAGCTCACAAAATGATGGATTCTAGGCATGGCTCTGATACCATGTTAAAATTAGGGCATTGTGATGAGCTATGGTGGATCAAACACTAGAATCAATATCATTAACAAAGTGATTATGTAATTAGTGGCAAATAGATTAATGTAGGCATGGATACTCAAAAACCAGCAAATTCTCATTAGGGTAATGCCTCAATTTATAGAGTTTACATCAAGCATCTAATCTTACTAATTTCTCCATGATTCACTCTACCTCTTTTCCATGATTCTCTTCACCTCTTCACTTTTTCCAGAATATCTCCACACTTCTCCCCAGAATATCTCCACACTTCTTAAATCTTCTCATGCTACCCTTTATTCTCTCCCAGTAGATTCTTCTCACCTTTTCACAAGTTCTCTTCACATTTACACATTTTCTTTTACAGTCTCTAACCAAGGGCTTGTTCTCGCACACACCCTATTCACTTGTATTTTCAACAAATGCCATGTGGGAATGTTGGAAAGAGCAATTAACAACAAATGTAGCAAGTAATCCACAAGTAGTAAACAAGAGAATGGAAGTGTGGTGCTACTTGATGAGTTTCTCAAGCTTCTAAGAAAACAAAAAAGAACATTAACATATGCACAAAATTTCAAAGAAGCAATCATAAATATTATTCATGCAATCAAGTTGGTATGGGGAGAAAAAGATATCACATATTATTTGGTAAGACAAAAAAGCCTTTGCATGCTATTTCTTTTAGCCATTTTCTTTATATGAAACAAGCATGGCTAATATACAATATTCTTGCACATGCACCATATTCTTTATATTCATGGGCCATTCTTTGCTGATAACCAAGTACCACTTGCTACCTTGAGTACTCAAGGCATGGAAAAATAACATTATCAAGCACGCACATCATTTTTTAGGAGTACAAGTCATGGAGGAGGACATACAAGGAGCAATGCATTGAAAGAGCTATTGAACTGGTTTTTTAGAAGATAACTTCAAAGAATAATAGCATGAATTCAGCAGGAGAAACAATGCTAGTTTTGAACATAAATATATTGGCAGAATAAGTTATATTTATAAGCTCTTACATAAAAGAAATTCTGAATAGAAATTACTTCTTGAGTTTTTTTACAGTTTTGTGTGTATGCATATCTCCTCTATGCCTTAGAAATTTCTTCCTACTATATCCACCAAGAAGGTTGACATCTGTCTTGTTATCTACAATAGCACAAGATGAATAGCACAAAAATAAGCAGCCCTAAGGTCCAGAGTCTAAGACCATATTCAAAAATTTTGACTGCAGTTGTCTTCTCCACGAGCATTACTTTGTTTGCATTAAACTGGATATGGGAGTATCCCATCAACCTTGAAAGAACTTTAAGGGCTAACATTGGTACATCTGGATTATCTGAGAAGACACTGTGATAAACAATGAAAACCTCCTTGTCCATATGTGGCAAATAGTGGACAAGGGCTAAGTATTTTTTGTTGGCATCCTTCTCTACAACTCCCGTTGAATCCATTCCTCCGCCCAACAAGTTTTCTTCATGTGCAATTTCAATCTACACAGTAAACAAATAGAGTTAATCTAACAAACAAAGGAAAACAATCTGCACAAGGATAAGAATGCCTAATTAATTCAACAAAAAGTTGACTCACTTTTTGATTTTCATCTTCTTCAAGAAATTTATCTTTGCATAAATTTATGGATCCATACTTCTCTTCTATTGGCTCAGAAACCTGTTGCTTCTCTCTCCCAAAATTAGCAACTCCAAAGGTCTCCAGTCTCTGCTCAAAATCTTCATCTTTAAGAGTTGGAGGTTTCTCTAATGCCCTTCTAATACACAAAAGACAAGGCATTTGATCCCTCAATAAATCTTTCATTGGATATCTCTGTATCCAAAATAATGAACCCCTCTTTATGTTCATTCTCAATGTCTATGAAGCTTGAGGCAACATTACAACTCTCTGCTATAATTGAAAGACAATAGTCCTCCCTAAGGTTGTAAATTTTTTGGATATGTGAAAGCGAAATAAAGTTTTTGACAATAGTCCTCCCTAAGCGTAAAGTTTTTGGATATGAGGGGAGGCTTGGTAAGGTAAATGATGACTCTAAAACATCCTCCTCTAGGATAGGAGACTCTTCAATTATTGTTTTAGCTTTAAACACTGCCACATCCAAACTTTAAACACTGCCACATCCAAACTTGCACTCGGCTCATTTTCAATTTCATCCTCTACTGGTTCAACCAATTATTCAATTTCTCCTTTCACCAATTCACTTAAAATCAAAGCATTCTCCTGAGATGAGGTATTCTCAACTTCTGTGCCAAAGTCTTCCTCATGTCAACCAAAAGGTACAGGAAAAAAAGATATGCAAGAGACTTGTGAGTTAATATGCAAGCTGTATTATGCTCAGGGCATATCTGTTGTGCTAGAATTATTGAGCAAAGTTTAATGATTTGAACTTTCTTGTGACCTTCCTTGTGTCTATTGGCCTTTCACTAATCAAAGACAAATTAACATACTCAACTTCATTCACTTTGATTATTTGACCCTCACACACAGAAGTTTAAATTTGGCCCACTCTTTAAAAACAAAGTCCATAGAGTAAGAATAGCTTCCAAATCAAAACTCTGTGTTAAAAATTTCTCTTGCAACACTGAAGAAACCTTATTCACATCCCCCCTTTAGGAGCTTTTCACCAGGTGTTGCATCCAAGATCTCACATAGACCTATTGTTGAAGTACCTTCATGCTGCTCCATGGTAATGAGAAGGACCTTGCCAAAAGGCGCATAATGATGAGATCGGAGATATCTTAATGCCCAAACTCGCGGCGTTTTGTTGAAGCATAATGATTGACCAAATGGCGTGAAATTATGTTATTTACAGTTTGGTAGAAAAGAGTGTTGAAAATCTTTTTGGAAAATCTGAAAAACAAGAGCGCATTTTCTTTTATATGAGACTGCCACGTGCCATGACCGTTGAAACATCAAGTGCCCATGTGTCACAACCATTGGAGCCCATCCATGCGATGAATGGGAGCTTACCATTTGTATAACCATTGGAGCCCACGTATCACTCCTCTTCCTATAAAAGCGGAATTCTACACTTTTTCTCATTTTCGTTGTCAATTTATGTTTGAAGTGCTACTTTCTGCTCGTTTCCCATTGTAGCCCTTTTGTTGTGTTTTGTCTCCCTCAACCAAACGGCACAAGTAGAAGTCTTTCTCTATTCTTCGTACCCACTTTTTCGTGGCGTTTGGTGTATGTTGGAAATTCTTTTCTCAATTATTTCTCATGGCAAGAACTAAGAAAACAATGAGAAGAGTTGGCACAGGCCCCAATTTTGCTTCCAAGGCAACAAGTAAGCCATCTAGGAAGTAAGCAGCAAGATCAAGCTGCAATTCGGAAGAAGAAAGTCAAGTCTAGGCTTCACTACTAGCTCAAATCTCTTAGGGAGATAAGAAAAGCTCAGCCACCAATCTTGTCATCCCAAGGGCACCTTTCATGAGGCTAATAAGTCAAGTTTCAAACAAGCTTTGAAGGTAAATGAAGTCAGGTGTTTGAGTTTGTCAGATGGCCATTTTGTACTATTTCTTGTCTACAAGAGACTTTTAAGCATTTTCTCATAGACTTTTTGAATGATAGCTATATTGCAGCTGCCCATGCCCACAGGGTGACTTTGATGAATAAATATTTTAGTTTGGTCTGCAGGATTAGGTATAGATTTGATAAATTTTTGCAGCCCATCCCAACTTTTGATAAGAAGGCCTTTGATATCCTCAACATCCCACCTGCAAGGCCTGTCAAGGAGAAGCCTGTCCAAGTTGAGTATGTCACTCATGTGTATGAGACAAGAAAAGCAGAAGATGTAAAGGCTAAGAAAGAGCATGACAGGCAGGAGGCACATGAAAGCACAATGCTTTCAGAAGATGAGATCTTGAAAGAGGAAATAGCAAGGCTTGGGGCCTTGAATCACTAAGAAATGGGAAGAGTTCATGGCTAGATGATTGTTAATGTATCAACATCTCGAGAGGAGGAATATCTCACCATCACTCCTGAAGACAAAATCATGCTTGAAGATAAAAGTCTTGAAATCAATGACTCTATTCTCCTTTGTGGGCTCAGATAATTTTTTTGCTCACAAAGTTACGTTTTTGCAGATTTTAAGCTTGGTTTCTTGATTATGATTCTTTTGTTTCAAAGCCCTTATCATAAGTTTGCCAAAGGAAATGTCAGATAAATTGCTTGTATTAGATCCTCTAGTCAGTTTCAATTTGTTGAAAGAGTCTGATAATAAATGTGAGCGTTTCTTTAGCAGGTTGAATATGCTATTGTGCATTATAATTATATTACCTTATAATCAAAGGTTTGCTCATTTTCCTTTACTAAGCTTTTAATGAAGGCTTTTGATAATTTTTTCTTATCATGCTTTTTTCTTTGTAGTCACTGGAGTCTTATTTGGATTGACCTTCTTGGAAGACATGCCATATTCGTGAATTCTCTAAGGGGAAGTCATGGTCAAAGTAAACTATGAGTCATATTATTAATTTTGTCATTGCTTTATTGAAAACTATAAATATAATAGATTTTTGTTAAGTTTTTAATTAATGATTTATCAATAATTCTCTCTTTTCTTTATAGGACCACGAGTGAAGAAGACATCCACACTTGATGGTCAATGTAGTGGAGGTGTCAGTTGCATATACCATGTTGGAAGGCGACGTCATGCATTACCTGTCGTTGATAGCTCTAAGAAGCGGAAGCTTCACTTTTCTATTGATCACTAGATCAATCGATTGCTTCTCTCTACTTTTACTATTTTGGTTTTTTCGTGTTGATCTTTTTCATCGCTATACACAGCGAGGATGTTATTTACATGTTTAGTTAAAAAATCGTTACTTATTCGATGATGTTAATCTTTTTCACAATTATACAGCGATGATGTTATTTGCATGTTTAGTTGTGAAAATCGTTACTTATTCGATGATATTACTAATACATACATGTATTTGTGCTCATTTCATATGGAGAGAGAGAGAGAGAGAGAGAGAGAGAGAGAGAGAGAGAGAGTGGGGTAGGCTCCTATTACTCTATGATTTGAAAAATATCAAGCTAGGTATCATAATTTCAAACCTTTGATGACAGCTTCTTCCACTCCATTGACAATGTGTATATCTATCTTATGATTGTCAATTTGTTCCATTAGCTGACAACCAAGACACACATATAGGAACATTCATTGTGTGTGTTATAGAGCGATGTGTAAGATTATGACTTTTATATATATATATATATATATATATATATATATTTGTACTATCTATTTTAAGCATAGAGGAGGCGAGGGACACATGGTAGGGCAAGAGAAGAGTGCAGTCATGTGTATGCTGGGGAACAAATGCTTTGTTTTTTTGTGCTACGGTAAGAGAGAGAGAGAGTGGTAGGCTCTTATTACTCTAGGATTTAAAAAATATCGAGCTAGGAATCCTACTTCCAAACCTTTGACAATGACTTTGTCCACTCCCCCAACAACAAGTATATATGTCCTATCACTTTGCCCATTTGTTCCACTAGCTGACAACCAATTATATACATGCGAAGAATGTCATAAAGGAAAAATTTAACAAAGCTACCATGTGGCAAGAAATCAGTGGTTTGGGAAGAGGACGAGGGGGGGTAGAGTCTAAATTTGAAGCTTCGAGAAGACGTGCAAAGCACAGGTTAGCCCACTTAAAAGAAAAGTTTAACAAAGCTGCCATGTGGCCAAAATTTAGTGGTTTGCGTAAACTAATTAAAACATCCAAGCATATAGTGAACTATATAGTTTTGGGTATGTAAGAGTATGTATGTGCGAGTGTGTGTATATGTGTCTTGTATACATACAAAAAGAGAATAACTTTTGATATATCTCTATATAGTTACAAAAGGCATATGTAATCCTTAGAAATGATGTAATTTATTGATATGGTGAAGCTTGAAATAGATGGGAAGGTGGTATCTTGAAGCTCAAAAGCAATGTATAAAGTTTTAGAGATTTTTTTATGAAACCTTATTTTGGGTCACATTGGGTATGTTTTTTGGTCGCTAACTATAGTAAATACGATCATAAAAACATTTCTTACAACAAATACAAAAACCCTCCACATTAAAGATTTCAAGTTTTTTGACAAAATTTAAAAAATATTTCCACAAAATAAGAAATTAAAAACTTTCAATTGTAAAACTATGCCTTCAAAACCTTAACATAAAAATTTCATTCAAGAGGAATTTAAAAATGCAAATATTGTAGAATGTTTAAGTTAAAGAGAAACATGTTTATTTATTATACCATATCAAATCTAAAGTATCCACCTTATGTGATGGAGTTCTACTAACCATAGCCACCATCAATACCTAATGAAAGCTCTAAAAGCCCATGTTAACTTTAGAAGCCAAGGCCTAGAGTTTGTTACACAAACAGAGGTTAAAACATATCAATAGATTAAGTAAAAGATTAAATCAAATAGATAGTTGAGCAAAAACTTATTTGATGCCCATCATATTCAAAGATGGAGCTTCCAATAGTAGCAAACATGGAAGTGGGTTAGCACATAGAGAATATACCCTTTGGAGCCTTGGATATATCTAGTTTGCTATTTTTTATTTTGATTTGAAGCTTGTTGCATGAGTGCATTCGATTTTAATCTCCTGGAAGGGCAAAACCATGGTTTCTTGGTGATTTGCATGATTTTGGAGCCTAAAAGGCTCAAATTCCTTTGCATTAAGACAAAGGATAGCTTAGCAATGGTGATTATGAGTGGAATCCACTCCGAAAACATAAGCATTAAGCTCCATTGGGTGTGGATTAGAGTGGGATAGTTAATTCTATTCATGCATTTCACAAATTTTTCATGTATTACTTGAATTAGTAGTTTAGAAGCATGAAAACCCAACAAAAAAAAAAAATCAAAAAACACTTAATTACTTACATAACCATCATTAACTAGGATTAAGACCCTTAATCATTCCCCATCATTAACTAGAATTAAGACCCTTAATCATTCCCCATCAAGTTTTAAAAATCTCAAAACCAGGCCAAACCAGCTCTTAGGTCGAGGACATAAGTTCATGATCATGCATAAACAGACGCAAGTCTAGACACTTGAGTCTGCAAAGACACGAGCCTTGAGAGGTAAGCCTATACACGTGATCCTTATGATGATAGTCTACAAACGTGAGCTTGGACACGTGAACATGTAGACATGAACCTGGACATATGAGTCTAGAGACGTGAGCCTAGCTAAAAAAAATAAAAATGAAAAAAAGAGAGTTTCAAAACCAAAAAAAAACTTTTTTTGTAGCTTGAGCAAAATAGACGTGTCTAAAATTCATTTATCACCTACTTCAAGAAGCACTAGAGAACGTTTCACCGCACAAAAAATTGAAACAAAAAAAAAAAGTTTTTTCTTAACTTGAGCAAAAAAGACATGTTATAAATCAATTTCATACCTACTTCAAGAAGCACTACTAGTGAAAACCTAATACAAACCTAAGCTAGACTAATTGTTGTGGAAATGATAATATAGTTGACTATAGTGCATGAAACCACACTTTCTCAAACCCACCCAGCGTTCAGACCCAACAAATGACCAATACTCAATTTCCATGCTAAGCAGGCAAAACTCCTTTAGATCCACCTCTAGTAAGGAGGTTTGGGATAAAATGGGCTAACTAAACATAAATGTGAGCATAGGAACACTAGAACATTTTGAAACAAGAGCTACCACCATGGTCCTTTGAGCCCCAGATTCTGTAACATCTCTATAAACTTCATAAAAAGGGCACTAAACTCCCCTGTTCTATAACATCTCTATAAACTTCATAACTGGAGTCTTTGGGCAAGACTCCAGTTAAGGAGCGGGAGCAAGATTAGGAACCTCAAGGTTTGCTCCCTTAGGGAGTGGCCCGGGAGTGGTCAAAGCAGGTTGGACACCACTATGTTTCAAACATTTGGTGTCAATCTTAAGCTAGGATTATCTAAAGATGACCACCGAGTAGCTTAACATCTGTAGGACTCTCCCTACAATATCCTATAAAAAGATATCCCTTCCTTCTAACAATCCTAGATCAAGACCATTGAGTAATCCTTTCCTTCCCTTTTTGATCGTTTCTGTACAACCTCTATGAAGGCTGATTCCTCGATTTTCCAGGCTCAAAAAGCAAGTAACCACCACTGAGATAAAAGTTGAGGTGGAATACTCCATGACTTTGTATTAAAGTATGATCATTTGTGAGCAAGCCCTTTCATTCCCATTACTTTCTCCATCCCACCAAGTTCCTATGAGTGGCTGGTGTTGGAGGCCTTGCAAAGCCGCAAGTGCCTTTCCTCAACATGAGGCACAAAACCATCCATGTTTTTAACGTCTTTATGGGTGCCACAATGTGCTTGCCTCCACCTCCCACATCTCTCACTATCCAGGAATATGCTCCCTTGATCTCTCTCTCATCCACGCATATACACCCTCAATCTCTCCTTCACCCCAATACCTCCATGTTTACTAGTGTAACTAGTAACATCATGTTTAACAACATTGCCCTAGACACTTTCTATCATAAATGTCATGGCATGCCTGCCATCTACCAACCACTCGAAGAGTAAACCCTGGGGGTTGGTGCCCAAGCCGACATTGCTGCCGGACAATTCACCACCACCACCACCATCCACTATAAATAATTTTGTCAAAGAAACTAGCACCACCTATGAGCTCTTCAAATTCTTCAAAAGCATGTATGGTTCAGAGCTCAACTAGATATTTAGCAATCCTCCATCTCAAAGAGGCCCCATGCAGTTACACAATGTGATTTCTTTAACCTTTTCATTAGTAAGTGCGAAGAGTTTGTTTGGCCAAGCTCCTCTTCTCTAGCTTAAAGGAAAAAGGTTAGCATAAAGGGACAAGGTTAAGAGAGCATACAAACCAAATTCTAGATTAAAAGCTTTAGCCACACCTCAATGTAAGAGTATACAACTTGGAAGAGCGCACTCACAAGAAGTAAAATCTTTCATGACACAAAATTTTAAAACTCAAATCGCACACGATAACATTTCGATAGAGAAGAATGTTATATTATTGAAGTGATATGATAGCGAAGGCAAAACCCTACATCCATGTTCTCAAGTGAAGGGATATTTGATAGCTAATCTAGTACTGCTAAGATAGAGATTGTATGCTAGTACAAGCTAGGGCGTAAAATCATAGTGATGACTGATGAACTGTGTGGAGAAGGGGATGGTTGTGTATCTATATAGGCATGTATACGCGGGTGACCATGACATGACCATGTAGGTCCATGTTCATATTTGGTGCCACCATCCACAGTGTAGACTCCCCATGTCCCACGATCATCCTTGTAGTTTGGACCCCACAATGTTCGGACATGTCCCACGATCATCCTTGTAGTTTGGACCCCATGTCCCACGATCATCCTTGTAGTTTGGACCCCACAATGTTCGGACATGGTGTCCAATAGTAAAGTCTACCTGCTTATGTATGGACCATTATGACATAACAATCTAGTGTAGCCTATAGCCTATTTGGTAGTGTGTCAAATCTAAGCCAATCCATCAACCATGTAGCCTCCTAGGCCTCCTTCTTATATGGCTACTACAACAATTGCTCACGTGCAATCCATGTTATCCCTAGTCTCCCATATTATACAAGGCGTATATTGATAGCAAAAGACTTTGAAGGCATAACAAACACTAATCGTCTCATTTGTAGTTTTTTTTAACCTTAGTAACAATATAATGATTTTAAGAACTAAGGAATCACATTTTTTCAATCAAAAATGTAAAATTTTCCACCTATTATAGCATTTTCTTTCCAGGTTTTGTTTAGATTCATTCTGCTCACATTAACTAATTTAGCGAGTATGTCAAACTTGTCATAACCTCACGAAAAAGCACAAAGCTCATCGCTCTCTCTCTCTCTCTCTCTCTCTCTCTCTCTCTCTCTCTCTCTCTCTCTCTCTCTCTCTCTCTCTCAACTAGTGTTCTATGTATCGAACTGGTAAGGTTTTTATAAACATGCCATTAAGGTATGGTTTATGCCTACCATGTATCAAACTAGTAAGGTTTTTATAAATAGGACTTTAAGGTATGGTTTATACCTACCATGTATATGCATACACATGCATCCACGTGCGCAACAACCAGCCAAACACCTATCATGTATATCAGTTCTAAGACGTCAACCCTTGTACAAAAAAACTTTTTCAATACAAGATCCATCTTGTAATCGTGTCTTCTCGGCGTCCTTATGTCCTGGCTATGCTCCTATGTTTTCTCATCTTTTCATGATATCATTTCTTTCTCTTGTTTTCTTATGGGGGCCCACACACTTTCATTACCCTAGCCTCAAAGCCCCCTTTGTGGCTTGCAACCCCATCAAACCCTCTTTACATAGGCCCTTGACAATCACTCACCCATGGCCTCATGACCCCTTGATACACTTGCTATAGCATTATCTCTATATAGAGGCCCTCCATGGTATCTATGACATATTGTTGAATCAACGAGAACCTACAACCTTGGATGCCCTACTTCCTTGTACTTACATGCCCAACAACACCATCTTCTTTAATCAACGAGACCCCATAGCCTCAGATGCTCTACTGGGCTTTATAGATGAGGTTGGCCTTGCACTTGCATGCCTTGCACATTCACACATTCATTGGTATCCTGCTATGCCCTATTATGCTTATGCTTCAACAAGAATTATAGCTCTTATAGAACCTCTTGATGGCATCAAAACTACATCAACTTTCTCTGTTATAATTGCTCCATCCAGACGGCCATGATCTCTTTAATCCCTTAAATGAAATGAGGAGGTAATGTCTATTTTTTTGAGTTTTTTGGTTTATGACCGTAACTTTGCAACCCCCACACATTCATTGGTATCCTGCTATGCCCTATTATGCTTATGCTTCAACAAGAATTATAGCTCTTATAGAACCTCTTGATGGCATCAAAACTACATCAACTTTCTCCAGCAAATGCATGTTATAATTGCTCCATCCAGACGGCCATGATCTCTTTGATCTCTTTAATCCCTTAAATGAAATGAGGAGGTAATGTCTATTTTTTTGAGTTTTTTGGTTTATGACCGTAACTTTGCAACCCCCATAGAGGGGGACCCTTGGTTGCTTTTGTAGTAGTGGCCCCATACCACACTGAGGGGAGGCCTTGTATCTTCTTGCAGTAGCACCCCATCAACTTGGATTTCTCCACCCAATCCTGCTCTTGCCCCATAGCGATAGCCCCCGCACTACGAAGGGAGGTTGTGTGGGGGGGAGGGTCTTCTGCCTCTCTCTACTACTACATACTCCTACTTGGGCATCAAAGCAAGGAATATACCTCTCTGCTAATACATACCCCTACATGGGCATCAAATCAGGGATTCTACCTCTCTTTGCTAATACATACCCCTACATGCATGACTTTGCTACAATAACCCCCTTAAATGATGGGGCCCCCTATTCGAACTTGATGAACTCACCCCTTCAAACAATAGAGGCGACTTGATAAACCCGCACTCTCAAGCAATATGGTGCTCCTACATGGGTCTACTACACACCTACCCTCTCAACCAATATGGGTCTCTACTGCACACCCAATCCCCTTAAGCAATGTGGGGCCATCATCAACCTCACTATCTCCTACAAGATCCACCCCCTCAGCTGATAGGGAGACTTCATTTGGTGTCTTCTCTAAAGGCCCCCCTCCCACCAAGGGGGGGCTCTCATACCTTCTTGTAGATCCAGCTTTTCCCTAGAGTGGGGAGCCCATGCTTACTCTTGAAGAACTGCATGCAATGAGTTTGACCCTACTCTAAACAAACGGTGCATGCAGTCAACTTTTCTACCGTTTACAACAACAAACTTGCTCTCCTAACACACCCTAGCTTTTGCTTCGGACAACTAATTTTATTGGCGACACTAGCTTCAACCCAACTCTTCACTCTTCTAAAGATAAGGTGGTTTGTCATTCTGCATCTCTTGATGCTATCTTTTGTTGGTCTCTCCGGGTTCTCACAAAAACCTTGTTGGTTTATGTTTATCTATGTTATCCGATGACACCAACATCCACAATGCTCCTTCATTGACATCTTGAGCAGCATCGATTGAGCAAATCTCGTGCTCAACATGCCTTGAGGGCTTCTTGAATGATCACACAAGATAGGGGGAATACATGGCGACATATCTCCTATGACTTGCTCACGGGACCACACCAACATACCGGCCACTCTAGTGCACCCAACAACACGAGCAAAGATAAAGACGTAGATGCCAACAACTTCTTTTATAAACTCTCAAGATCAATCCTCTCATCATCCCTTTAATCCAAGATAATGTAACACATACATGCATACTTGTACACATTATAGCATTCATCTTTGCACATTCTCATCATCCCTTTAATCTAAGATAATGTAACACATACATGCATACTTGTACACATTATAATATTCATCTTTGCACATTCTCTCACAAATTCAACTTAGTTTTAGAGAGGGGGAGAAGGCCCTATCACTATTGTTGCTTTCCCTTGCTCATCTACGTGGACAAGCTTTAATGCATGCAAGTTATTATATCAGCAGTGGTGGTTCTCAGCTAGTTACATGTAAAGTTGAGCACCTAATGATATAATATTCCTCATTTCTTTGTGTAAAAAGTCAGTGTATACCTACCTTCTATCTCAAGTTTTGACTTATGGACTATATGTCCTTGAAATGCTAATAACGTTTTTATCTTTATTCACATGAACTTTTTTATCTTAGCTTGTATGAACTTCCCACTTTGAATGTCACAAACTCACGTAACATAGAGCTTAACTTGATTTATCAAGCATTTTTTGAGGTGTTTTTCCATTTCTCATAAATATTTAAAAAGTCTTATGAGTGTTTAAAAATAGATTATTTTTTGTATATATGAGATCTACAACTTAAAATGCTCAATTTTATGGATCGAGTGACTAGAAGATATGGGAAGGTTAGTAAAATGTGGGTATAAGGTGAAATTACAAATCCAACAACAGTCAGATTTTCACAGACTTCTTTTGAAAATTTATTTCAAACTATTTTAGAAGGCATGTAAAAATTTTATTCTTTAATTATAAAAAATAATAATATTGATAAAAACTACATCAAACTTATAAGGATAAATGTACTTTTGTGAATCTATTTTAAAAAGTTTGGTTCAATTTCTTCAAGCCATCCCTTACTGTCTTTGTATCTCTTTTACTAATTAAATGGTCCCAAATATTGGATAACGTTCTTGTAAGGAAAAGGTCCTTTTTCACCTAGCTTTGGTAATCTACCAAGCCTAAAGATCTTGCCATATGTGAGACTAGTTAGCTTTTGTAATCTAGGCTTGGTGGTAGCAATACTACACACATAAATGTAGCAACAAGTAGAGATTGAGAGAAGCACAACACCATAGATTGATGAGGATGATTGAAGAACAAGACAAGTAGAGATTGAGAGAAGCACAACACCATAGATTGATGAGGATGATTGAAGCACAACACCATATGTGAGACTAGTTAGCTTTTGTAATCTAGGCTTGGTGGTAGCAATACTACACACATAAATGTAGCAACAAGTAGAGATTGAGAGAAGCACAACACCATATATTGATGAGGATGATTGAAGAACAAGTAAAGTGGCATGACAAGGTCTCTTACACACTCATGCATAAGAGTGTACATGCTCAGGAAAAAAAACCTCCTAAAAGGAGGGAAAAAGTACGCTGGTTAATTATTAGCCTACGTTAACACATCACAACCATAACAATGGCTATAAATCCCCCCTATGGTGATGATATAAATATGTATAGGGATCATGTGGTTCATAAATCCCAAAATGGTAATAAGACCAAAGCTTTGCGAAAAGATTCGAACTTCTCTCATAAAAGAGTCTTCGTGAACATATCTACCACATTGTTGTGTGTAGAGACATAAGCTAGGCCAATCTCTCATGCAAAAATGAGCATCTCCTTGACATAATAATAATGTGCCTCAATGTTCTTTGTGTGAGCATGAAATACTAGGTTCCTCAACAGCCAATGCTAAAGGCATCATGTCTCTTTATTGGGGTATTGTGAAGTGCTGACAGTTGTCACATCATTTGGTATATTCCACAGTATCTCCAAAGAGTGTTGGCCCACCATAATCCATTATAGAGGACCGTTTGATGAGCAATGATTTTACTCCCAAAGTGTCCTTTGGGAGTGGCAACTCTTGTGGGAGCTTGATCAAGAATATCAGTGTACTCATCTTCATACATAGTCTTAAAATGTAATCTCTTCCTTTTTTATAAAGATGTCTCAAGATAAGCATATATAAGGTCGTTGCCTTCACAAGTTACCTCTTCCTTTTTAAGGACATTCCTCTAATGGGAATCCCCATGGCTCAAGAATTGAGTAATCTCATAGCTCCATCTTGGCACTACGATGATTTGGAACAAAGGAGTGTTTGGAAGATCGTCCTCAACTCCCATTGGTGGCTCTCCACTCAAGATTCTTGACATATGGTCAACTCTTACATGTGCTAACACTGAGATGGTAAAATAAATCTTGAGAAGAAGTAATAGCAACCTTGTGATCCGCTTCGTGGTGCATGGTTTGTTCACTAGATAGAGTAAGGCCAACATAAAATACAAACTTGTTCGCCAAAAGATACTGACAAAAATTCTTCATAGTATTGACAATCTCTCTTTGTGGTCATATAGTTCTTTAGTTCTTCTCTAGCTTGTTTAGCTCTCTATTAGTGTAGCAAACTGGGAAATTCATGTTCTTTTCTCTTGGTTAAGTTTATACGCATCCTATGACATAAGCTGATACATCAATGTGTGCACGTGGAAGACAATATCCCCATCTTGGCACTCTTAGAATTCAAGCTAAGATCATAGCTTGTGGAACGTTTTCTCGCATTCCTCTATCCATGCGAAACATACCAATAGGCCAACCAATTATGTATGTCAGACCATTTGCTATATATGGAATGGATTTTGTCAAAATCCCTATAGCTAAAAGCATTTCAGCATGATATATCATCGTAGTTATGGATTATATAACCAAATGGGCCGTCAAGGTTTTGATGTCATGATAACTGCCAAATTCTTCTATGAGAACATTATCACAAGGTTGGATGTCCCCTAGAACTCATTAGTGACCAAGGGACTCATTTCTTAAACAATATGATGGAGTTTCTTTTAGAAGAATTTATGGTTATCCATTGTAAGTCTTCTCTATACTATCCACAAACAAATGAACAAACTGAGAGCACAAATAAAGTCTAATGTGCAGTGCTTTTCAAAACAATTGAAGCCTCCATAACAGATTGGGAACATAAACTTTCATCAATGTTATGGGCATATCAAATCGCCTACAAGACATCCACATGTACTATGCCTTATAATTTGGTCCTTGGCCTAGATGTAATTCTCCTTTGTGGAATTTGTGATCCCAAACTTGAGTGTAGCAAACAAATGGAATGGATTGGTTGGCCATAAGTTGTATGAAGGACTAATTGACTTGAAAAACTAGATAAGTCTAAGCTACACTCTTTGGTAGGCATGTATGCTAAAAAGAAGAGGAGGAAAAGATGGTTCGATTTGAACATCAAAACCAAGAGGTTCAAGGTAGGGGATTTGGTCGTGCTCTATAACCTCAAGAAAAACAAACGAAAACTTAAACTAAGAGGAATGGGTCCTTTAAGAATCTATGAAATGACTTTGGGAGGAGGAGCTATCTGCTTGTCAACAATCACATTGAGAATCCAAATTGAATGGAGTCCAAATGATGAAAGGATTCTCAATGGGAGTAAACTTAGAAAGTTTTATGGATTGCTCTCCTATGAACAACTCGAATCCATCCACTTGGCTGAGGAAACATTAAAAAAGAAACTTGAAAGGGAGAAACAAGTTCAATGAGAAGCCAAGGATCGTGAGGAAAATGCTAAACATCGAAGCGGCAGTATGTATGTCCGCATGGCTATAGTAGAAAATGATGACATCAAAGAAGAATAAGTAAAGCCCACAAGGCTTTGCTTGGACTTTCCCACAACTATAAAAGGTACAACCAAAACTTGCTTTGTTAGATATAGGAGTAGGAAGAAACTTAATGTCCTATCAATCGTGGATCTCATTAGGCAAACCAGTCCTTGAGCCTACAAAGGCACTAGCGCAAATTGTTTTAGGATTGTACATAATGAATGTAAAGGTGTTGTAAAGCTTGATTTCCACATAAACTCTTATTCCATGGAAGGTAGTTTTTTTGTCATGGACTACATGAACTATGGCAGAAGAATTCATCCTCAAAAGAGGGTGGATTATCAAACATGACTATAGCACTGGAGGATGAGGACCACAACCCAAATTTTAGCAATGAACCATGAACATTTTTCTTGTAGAAGGAGAACTAGGACAAGTCTAATCGGAGATCTAGAAACTGTTCACTCTATTACATGTGCAGGTCTAATTGAGCCGATAAGTTGGATTATCTCCAAGATCCAAGCTTCGTCAAAACAATCAACAACCCTTCTCAACTCTATCACAAGTAGGGGCCTATAAGACCAAGCCAAAGCTAAGGAATAACCATAGAAGAAATAGAAAAATAGCCAAGGACACTTCAATAATCCATGCTGCCTCCACTTCACCACCAATACCCAAGGGTAAAATTCGGCAAGTATGGGTACCAAAAGTATTACTCATTCTAGCTATGGTACCCTATACTCCTCCTAGATGTTAAGAATCCTAATATGGGATTGATCATGGTGGTAGACAAAAGATTAAGCATAAGATTAAGTGGACCACATTTACTCTGTGTTTGCTCTCATTTTGCTACTTACAGCAGCAAAAGACTTTCCTCACACATCTTTTGTTCATAGCTTGTTATCTCTCCACGAGTTGCTTTTTATGCAGTGCTTTCCTCTTCCATCACACGTTTCAACACTTTCTTCTTTGTGGTGCACTCCTTGTGTAAATAATCACCACTCCTTTTCTCTTGAAGCCATAGCCATAAGCTTGCTAGAGCTTCAAGATTTCATGGCTACCTTTCTCTCTTCTCCTATGTCCCTTGTAGTCTTGCTGCCTTTCTTCTACTCTAAGCTCGCCACGCCAACTTGATCTGCTGCTTTGGCTCCTTCAAGAGCCCTGATCAATTTCTTGCAGGACTTGCCTGCTACATCAACAGTTGATGCTCACCCATTTGTTATATTGAGCTTGCTCTCTCTTGCGTGCTCTACGTAAGTCTCCATGTGTAGCTCATCTCTGTTGGAACGATTTCATGACTGTGAAACCTCCTCTCAAAGTTTCCATAGCCGCATCACTATGGCTTATACCATGATGTTGAGCCCGTCATCGTTGCCGCCTCTTCAATTTTCCACGCCACCTTGTGATGGCTTTTTGAGATCTCCATCAAGCTCCATACGCAGCTTCCCATTATTTTGCAAATATTTACCTGTCCATGAAGGACTTGGTGGCATTGGCTCTCTGTCACTCTACACCCAAGTCCTCTGCACAAGCAGCTCCTTTCAGCTGTTACTCTTTGCCTCTATCTCCAGGTTTATAAAATGATCATCAACATGGCCACAATGAGCTCCCAAAATTGAGCTCCAATATGCATGCCCTTCTTTGCATGCAACTGAGGGTGCTCTCTTCATGGATTTCCCACAAGAAACGGGAGGTGCATAAACCATTATGAAAGTGCAAGTGGTGCTTCCACTGCCTTTGCCTTTCGAGTTCTAGATAGAACAACGTGGTGGGTACGTGTTCAAATCGTATTGTAGAATTTGTGAGTTTCGATTTATTCAAAAAGGTTTCTCAATCTCAATCTTGAATTGAATGGGCACTGGGCAGATCGGTAAAATATTACAACTGATTGGAATAGATAGACGGTGGGCATAAATTATAATAACTGATTTTATTACAAGCAAGGTTTGAACAAAAGAGCGTCGTAGGGTCATGAATGATCACGATAGATACATAGGGTGTGGTACCTTCTGCTGTACGCTCTCTGGAGAGATTATTATCCACAGCGCTGCAGTTTTCTACTCACATCTCGCGAGTCGCCCCTTCTGTATCGGATCGATTCCTTACTACTATTTAGCTGCTTAAATTCAAAATTGCTGCCCATTCTGCCACCTAAGCCTGTAGCATACTAAATCGCTGTCAGATTTTGGTGCCAAATTTCCATCCATTTTTTTCTGCCAAATCGATGTGAGGAGTCCCTTCCAGTCGGGAATCTTCTTTCGTTGAATTTTCCATCGACCTTTTTCCTCGTTTTTTTCTGCATGCATGTGGTGCATGCTCCTCTGTAAACTCTTCACAGATTGCCCTGCTACATGTTGTCTATACATGTCATGTTCTTTTCTCCTTCTTCTTCCCCTAATTTCTCGTGCGGTTCAGGTCTCTGCTCTAAACTTTTTTGAGGCTCTCTAGTAATGCATGGCTGCCATGTTGCAATTTATCTCTGGAGCTCTCCGCTCTGGCAAGGCTGGCTCCATCGTTGAAACCAATAAGCTTTGTCTCCAGTAAGTCACCCGGCCTCTCTCAGGTACGTCTAGCTCCCTTAAGTTGGTTCTGACGTCAAGATGGCTGTGTGCTATTTGATGCTTGGCACATGTTCAGTGTATCTGTTTCTTTAGATTTTGATCATGAAAATGTCTAGGTTTGAGAGGGCACTGTGAGAAGTTCGGCCAGAGTATCAGTCAGCCATCTCCGTTCTTCATACTTGTAGCATCCCCAGCCGGCAGAAGTACGGTAACTGCACTGTCCATCGCTAGATCTGTCAAAGCTGTAAGAGCAAACCTCTACGCTGATGGCATTTTTTAGCAGATCTGATAATGTACATAGATGATCGCTTTGTGTAATGTATCTCCTTTTTACTTTGTATAATGTGTCAACAGAACCCGGAGACAGGATGATCAGAGAAGGAACCGAAGAAGAGAAATGTTAGCCTGAGGGCTAACTTAGATTTCTGCATCTGCATCTGCATCTGCATGCGCCACTAAGTCAACTCTCTACCTTAATGAACACTCGCAGATTGCCTTTTCTGATGGTTGTTTTCGCAGAATATTGATTCAAGAAAGCACCGCTACTGGTAGTCGGAAACATGGTGAAGTCTGGCAAGCTGTTCAAATCCTTGGTTGCTGGAGTGAAAGCTTTCAAATCCCCATCAAAAGAAAGGGAGAAATCTGCTACAGAAAAGGGCGAAAGAAAAGAGAGAGATCTATCGGTTAGTGACCTGACTTGTTTTAGAGGTGGCTTTTGCAGATTGCAAAGATTAAGCTTGTCTAACTGGTTTCGTGAGATGCACACAGAGGAAGGCAAGCAAAGAGAAATGCATGTGGAGCTTGGGTAAATCGTCCTCTCGAAACAGAGACATTGTAAATGCCCCAGCACCTCCAACCTTTGATGCAGTTGAGGTGAAAGATGTGCAGGTGGAAGAGCAGCTGCTGTCTAAGGCATTTCAGACATCGATCTCATCACTCAACTGTACAGAAGCTTTGTTTGAAGAAAAAGTACCAACTAGAAGTGCAGATGATGTGGTTATAGCAGAGACCTTACTGCAGGATCTTTCTGATGAGTCTGAGCAAGAAGAATGTGCTGTGCCTCAGAAGCTTGCTGATGAGTCCGAGCGAGAAGAATGGGCTGTCCCTCAGAAGCTTGCTGATGAGTGTGAGCAAGAAAAATGGGCTGCTGTTAGGATCCAGGCTGCTTTCCGGAGCTACCTGGTATGAGAGAGAGAGAGAGAGAGAGAGAGAGAGAGAGAGCATTACATGGTGCCACACAGATTTTAGCAATTACTTGGTAGCGTGACCTTATTTCATTCATAGCTTTGTACACAGGCTACATAACATAAATTATGGTTTTTGGAGTAAACTAAGACTTGTTTCTAAATTTATCTCGGTTCATTGTCTAGGACCTAACTGAATGCTCTTATGGTATTGCTACTTCCCAAGGTTGTTGGAGTTCACTTTCTCAAACTTTTGCATGTTTGGAGTTGCAGGCCCAGCAACAATTTAGAGCTCTGAAAGCTGTAATAAGGTTACAAGCACTAGCCCGAGGGAGAATGGTGAGGAGGCAGGCAGCTACAACACTCCAATGCATTCATGCAGTGGTAAAATTTCAGGCTCATGCACGAGGTCGCTCTGTCCGTATGTCCAAGCTAGGTCAATTGGTTCAACGACACCTAGAGGAGACAAGGCAGCAAGAAAAAAAACCAGGCGTGAGAGTGCCTTTCAACCATCCTATTTTTTCATTTGCCATCAGACTTCATTAAACAGTAAGTTGAGGATGTGTCCATGCTGTCTTACAGGATGGCTCTACCAAACAGGAGTTTCAGAGCAGGCAAGAAGTAAAATTGAAGCACCACCGTGCTATTGCTTATGCATCCGCTAAACAGGTTGATAGCTTTTCACCCCCCCTCTAGATATTCTTGTCAATCTGTCTTCCAGAGGTGTGGAAGTGCATTGTTGACATTGATAGTGCAGCTCTTCTCAAAGTTGTGAATGTGGGAACATATAGCTGTTGTTTTGATTGTGTCTTGCAGGGAAGTGTGAGACTCATGGTAACTGTCAGGTGCTTGTAGGATCCCCAAATGTGTTTGTTTCAAGAGCGCATGCTTTTATTTCAATGCAAGTTAGGCAGTGCTGTCAAGGACAAGCAGCTCTTAGTGTGAGTGGTGAGGCCTGTGCCACAGCCTCAACCTGGCTACTGAGTAGCATCTTTTGCCTCGTTGGCAAAGTAAGGTCATTTGGTGGCCAGGTGTGTGTTCAAGGGTTTTTTGGGCACAGGGACTTCAAAGAACAAAGCCATTGTTGGTATTAATTCCATGGTTGATGGGTGAGTGAGCAAGGAATAAAAGCCTGGCATAATCCAGAAGATCAACTTCCATGGCCTATCATATTGCAGCTTCAACCATGCCTTATTTTGTTTATAGGCTTTTAGTCCGGTATCAGCTGCACTGATCTTTCAGATTTGATTTTAAGTGACTGATAAGCGGAACATGTGTGTAACTTAGAGAAATTAATTTTTTTGGGAGGGAGTTACAGCAACAGCACCTGGGACTATGCTTTATGCTTTTTGTAATGCTTTGTGCTGCCTTGGCATTTTCTTCTCATAAAAAGGAGAAGCCTGGTGTAAATATGTATGAACAAAGAGGGGAGGTGACCATGAGCCAGTCTTTTTTTTTGAGGAGTTGTGATGCATTTGTTAATCCAAACATTAGATTGATGCTGCCTATCAAGGTTTGCAATTGCCATTTCCCTACAGAAATGCATATCATTCTTTCTTTCCACTGCCAGGCTGCTGTCATTGTACAGCAAGGGATGAGCCAGTCCTTTCTTTTGAGAAGCATTTTTCAGGCCAGTCTTTATTATCCCCACAGCTTTGTGTTGATTTACCGAAAGGGAAGCATGCCAGTCCTTTCCTGTCTGGAAAGTTTTTTGTTCCAATAGCATGCTATGTGCTTCAATATATGACTTGATTTCAATGCAGTCATGTGATGTATGTATGTGTAAATAACATCAACGTGGATGCCTTCCCTATGTTCCTGTCATTTCAACTAGTTTTAAGTGTAGAAAATGGGTGGGAAAGATGTCAGGTGTATTCGTTTTGGAGTTCATGTTGATGATAGTAATGCAAAGTTTTGTGCTATTGCTTTCATCTCTGATAATTTTTCTCATGGTGACATTGTGCAGCTCCGTAGATGCTTACCGAAGGAGAATTCTCTTGTGATTGATTGTAAGTCAGACAAAAATCATTGGGGTTGGGTTTGGTTGGATCGTTGGATGGCTGCCCGGCCATGGGAAAACTCAAGTTCCCCCAGTGCTGCAAAAGAGCAATTAGGACTGATGGTTATTAAAACTGAAGAGAAGGTGGAGATTAAGGCAGAAGTGGAGAAACATGTAAGCAATCTAGACAAGGAAAGCGTATCTGGAAGTGAGTCTCCAACTAATCCTTCTGTGTCCAGAAACATGTTAGTAATGCAGAAAATACCTTTACCTCCACCTCCTCCACCTCTTCCATCTTTTACTAGAGTGGCATCTCCTGCAACCAAACAAACTGTGTTGTGTGCAGCTAAGCCAGTCACAAAAACACCTATTATAGCGTCCATTGCTTCTGATGTGACCTATCCAAGTGCCACTACAAAAACCACAACACCTTCTGAGGTGACCTATTCAACTGTCACCACAGCAACAGTGACACCCTACACAACATCAATGGCATCGGAGGTGACCTATCTAGCAGCCCATGCCGCACAGCCTACAGTAGTGATGTTGCACTGCACACAAGCTGACCTTGATGCTTCACAGGCAGAGCTCCAATCTCCAGTTAGCTCATCTGCTCCAAACCCAACTTTAAGCCTGTCCTCCCCAGCACCATCCAGCTCTCTGCAGCAAATTGAGTTGCCCTCGTCTGCTATGCCATCCTCATCTGCTCCAAACCCAACTTTAAACGTGTCCTCCCCAGCACCATCCAGCTCTCTGCAGCAAAGTGAGTTACCCTCGTCTGCTATGCCGTCCTCATCTGCTCCAAACCCAACTTTAAACGTGTCCTCCCCAGCACCATCCAGCTCTCTGCAGCAAAGTGAGGTACCCTCGTCTGCTATGCCATCCTGCCTTCTGCAGCAAAGTGAGTTACCCTCATCTGCTATGCCATCCTGCTTTCTGCAGCAAAGTGAGTTACCCTTGTCTGCTATGCCATCCAAAGAACAGCAGAGATCTCCACAGCAGCATAACACTCCAACTATTGCAGATCCTACATATGAAGATATGCCAAACGATGATCTCTCACCTGAGCATGTGCCAGGCATGAATGGAAATAGTACGTTCATTGATGAAGCATTGAGCCTGACAAGTGAGGAAAAAAATGCTATGGATATAGAGCCTCACCTGGTAGATAGAATTGACGACATGATCCAGGGCGATGCCCATTCTGAAACAAATGGTAGGTGTAGTTTATCTACCGTGTCTGCTAGCCCAAAACCCTCAGAAGCTTCAACAAAGCGGATGAGCAGTTTGGGTGTGAAACAAGAACAGGGGGAATGTGTTTCTCCATCTGTTCCTAGTTACATGGCCACAACTCAGTCTTCAAAAGCGAAGACACGCGCTCATGCAAGCCCTAAGCAGATATCAGAGTCTCCTAAGCAGAGATTAGTCTCCCCCAAGCAAAAGCTGGATCCCGTATCTTCAGCTCCCAAAAGAAGGCATTCACTGTCAGGATTGGAAGGGAAGAACTCTCCGGCAGCACAAAGGCAGATTTTGCATGTACGTGCTGGCAGCAAGGGGCAATTAGCATCCTTCAGAGACGGCAGCACCGAGAACTCACCTGGGGACTCCAGAAGACATGGCAAGTAGCTTGATTTCCATCCAGCTTGCCCGCAATATTTTCAGATCGGACATAAACTTTTACTGCGAATGTACGTGAAGTTTTTAACAGCAGGATGGGTTGTAGAAATTTTTAGCGTGAAGATTTGCTAACCTTTCAGAAAGAGATTTATAGCGTGGCACACTGTAGCCCCTTTGTAGCAAGTAACGACAGGCTTGGCTTGTCTTCCATAATGTCACTGGCAGCGAAGTGATTGCGATTGTGTTTCCACCTCTGGTCACAATACCACTGGTGGTATTTGGAAACGTGCCCTCTTTTCCTGGAGTGTGCATAGTTAAGATTTCTCTGCAGCAACTTCCCAAAGGTGGACTACCTCCTTTTGACGTGGAAACAGGCTCGATGTGGTAAGGAGGGAGCTGTTTCTTTCGGCTTTTGTTTACTCGGTTGAATCTAAATGACAGGAATCGTTTTGCTTTTTTTGTTTGGCGTATATCTTAGGTCACCTCTCTGCTCCCACAACGTGTGTGATGGGTATCTAATCTCGACTGCCATTGTGTTCCAACTAGTTTCTCTTTGCCTTAGTCCGATAACTAGCACCTAAACGGTAGTATCAGAGAGTGAGGAAGAGAGAAAACAAAGCACAAACCGTAGAGAATTTTCTCCTGGTTTATTTGAAATGTTCCCTAAGACAATTATGTGGGCAACGTTAGTTCTGAGCACTTGATTTGAAGATCTGTGACAACAATAAATTTCGGTAAAGTTCCGTAAGCCAATGATGTGGGCAACGTTAGATGTTCTCAGCACTTGATTTGAGACTAAATGTTTGCATCAGTAAGTTCAAGTATACATCACAGAGGTTGAATGGGTCAAAACGATCTATTGCGCTACAGGAATTAGCATTTTCTAGCTAGTCTTCTGTAGGCTTTGGATTGCTTCAAGTACTTGTGACGACACAATGCAGATCCTTGTGGACTTTTTTCTCTTGAAATTTGGTTCTTCATTTTGTAACGCATATTTATATAATAAAATTATGGCCATGCATCAACATGAATTTAGTTTGTTAATCAAAGACTGTCATCATGAGTCGATGTAGAGAAATTTGGCATGGATTGTGCATCAAGGCTATAAGTTCAAATGTTTCTTGGTCCACACGTGAAAATATTTAGTTTGGGGGGGATTACGGAGACTTTCTATCCAAAATGTATAGTGTGTGAAAATGATCCTTGCCTTCTCATAATCGAAGAATGATTTGAGTGACAATTTGGAAGCAATGTTTTTGAACAACATTTTCAAAGAAAGAATTCAAATGAGCATATAGATCGATAAGCATGACTAACCACTTACTAGAGGAAGTCAGAGAGTGCAATGAAGATGGATAGAGCAATTAACCATTTACAAGAGAGTGCAATGAAGATGGATAGAGCAATTAACCATTTACAAGAGGAGGCTAGAGTCCAACTTGAAGATGGATAGAGCATTTTGTATAACCTTAATGTGCTAGCAAATAACAATCCATGCCAAAGATTTATACAAGGTTGTGAGGATGAGAGGTTTGAAGGAAAGCAATAAATATGCTTGAGGATGAGGCTCGAGCTGTCCAAAAAGGCATTTTATGATGGTGTAGGGAAAGGCTGATGGGGAAAGGGGGGTGATCGACGGAGGAACGAGCCCCCTTCCAACCAGAAAGGCCTCCCGACGTCCTTTCCTGGCCGTCATGGACGAGGGGAGGCAAAGCTCGTTCATACACATTAGCGGCTAGAACAGTTGATGGTAACAGGCCTCTAATCCTCAGTCATATACATCTTGTGCTTCTTGGTGTGGACACCTCAGTAGTGAGAAGGGATGGCGACATGCAAGTGCAATGGATTTAGATTATGAAATTTAGAGCTCCTCAAATGAACGGTGCAAATGCCCCCTCCGATACATGACGGGACACCAAGAGCCCCTTTTCCAAGGTCCTCATTTGGAAAGGGGGCAATTGGTGGCCATTCCGAGTTGTTCAGACAAAGGGATGGGGAAAGCAAGTTTTTTTGGAATGCGACCTTGTGTGGACACATCAGTAACGAGAATTTCAAGATACTGTTGATGCGATTCAAGTGGACATGCTTGATCTGGACGACATAAGGATACACTCTGCTTATGAGTTTACTAGTGTAACGTAGTGAGGTCTTGACGTGTGTACGTATGCACCTAGGACATAGTTGTATGGGAACGACGTTTTCATGATGATAATGCCGTTGGAATGTTTATCAAAGAGACCCCTCCCGTTTCCACGTTCACAATGTCTCATTACCTAAGGACGCCGTTCACAAACGTTTTGCCTTGACATTAGGCAATTTTTTTAAAGCCTTTTATTTTTCAACACTAAAGCAACATGGGTTTTTAAAGTTTAGGATAACATAAATGGAAGCCCTCAATGAGCGCTCTGGTTCTCTGGTGTTCAAAATTGAATTGTCCTCTACTGTCTAAGGCTCACCCAACTTGTTGCTCACCTAGGTATGCTCAAGGCTCTATTCTGTTTCCTCTTTTATCTCACACACACACACACGTTTGTTGCTTCTAGGGTTACTAGAGTTGTACTCCACTCACTCATTATCATATTCGAGTACATTCCAACTATTGCTATCGTCTTTGTCACTCTTTGAGCTCATGTGTGTGTGTTTTGTTTGTGAGTTTGTGTGGAGCATCTTCTTTCACATCTAACAAGCTTCAAATCTAATGAGAAATGACTCAAATGTATCAAACTTGCTTTACAAAAGGCTTGTAGAATCTCAACTGAAGCTCCAAACACGATGAGAAAGAGGTGATGGCAAAACGTAGCTCCATGGAGGGCAAAATCACTGCTTATAGAATATAATGTGTGAAACTTGTGTGTGAGTTTGTGAGGAGCATCTTCTTTCAGATCTAACAAGCTTCAAATCTAACGAGAAATGACTCAAATGTATCAAACTTGCTTTACAAAAGGCTTGTAGAATCTCAACTGAAGCTCCAAACATGATGAGAAAGAGATGATGGCAAAACGTAGCTCCATGGAGGGCAAAATCACTGGCGGTCATATTTGCTTATAGAATATAATGTGTGAAACTTTCTCCCAATCACCAAGAAACGCTCAATAAAGGATGGCTCAAGAATAGTCCCTCTTGCTTATAGAAGCACGGGAGAAGGCTAGGGTTGGAGAAAATGGCCTCAATAGGATTCACAATTTTCAGATTTGGGAAAAAACAAAAAATGCTTAATTTTTGGCTCAAAAATATTAAGAAAAAGCTCAAAGATTGCCCCAAAAGTCTTAATCTCACTAGATTTTGCAAGGAAAGAAACACATAGATGGCGATGTGGTCTAGGGCTTAAAGAAATTTCATAAAATTAGAAAGCTCAAGAACTAAAAAGAGAGAGAGAAAATGGCTTAAAGATAGATCAAAAGCCAAGCTTTGATAACAATGGAAGTGAGGAGGAATGCACTCATTACATGGAGTACCACAAGCTTGCGGGAGCACCATCATGGAAGCTTGCTTGAAGCAAGAAGATGATTAATCTTTGATTAGTAAAAGTGGTTAGTAACATGATTAAACTCATAGTTTTCTTATATAACATGATTAATCTTTGATTAATAAAAGTGGTTAGTAACATGATTAAACTCATAGTTTTCTTATATACTAGAGCACCATTTCACACTTCATTATTAATGGCCACCCTTCTTTTCTTGATGCCTTAGCCCTATGTCCACACCAATTATTCATGTCCCATGGCCTTTGGCCCATATATCCTAAGGTCATATGCTTATTAACATGGATATTGATTCCACCATGTTTGTAGTACAAGATAGAGCTCTTCCATACCTCTATCCTCCATTGCTCCCTACCCACTCTTGCAAGGTACCAATGAAGTGGCACTATTGGAAATGCAAGTGAGGTAACCTAACTTCCCCAAACCATAAGAGGGGTTCCATTGGCTAGATGCAAATTCTCTCATTAACCCTTGCATTCTTTCCTTCCTCCCATTGTGCACGGTGGCATTGGAGTGTCTCTTGGTAAACATATTTGGCAATGCAAGTGAGGGAACCTAGCTTCCCCACAAGATGGGGTTGCCATTGGCTAGATGCAAGTTCTTGCATTAACCCTTGCATTCTTTCCTTCCTCCCATTGTGCAAAGTAGCATTAGAGTGTTTTTTGGTAAACAATTTGGCACCATTATCGAGAACAGTGTCCTAATTTAGATCCCCTTGCATTTTATCTTGCTAAGTGGAGTCTAAAGCTGTGCCTGGTTGGATGCGAAATCCATTGTGTTGTGCGTATTGTTTTACTTGTTTTGTTGCTTGTTTTTTTGTTCAATTTGGAGCATTGGATCCATGGAGCGAAAGCATTGTGTAATTGAACCATTCATGTCAAACTACTTAGATCATAAGATAGGTCAGGAGCTTGCATTAACAAAAAAACATCAAAAAAGGTAAATTTGAGAGTAGTTAAGGGTAAAATATTGGGATTAGTAAATTTTTCTCTCTGGATCCCGATCTCTGGGAACGTGGATTCATTGTGTGTAGCCATGTACATTCTCACGTGGTCTAGCATATTCTCTTGGATTGAAAAACGAATCCAATCAAACCTTCGAATTAAATTGTCTTTATTCCAATTACTTCTAATTTGTATTCTTGTTAGAACAAAATCTTGGCTTGGTGTGCCAAATGTTACCAATGTGGTAAAGAAGCTATGTGCAAACACATTTGCTATTTGCAAAAAACACACATTTGTAGATGACCTCTTTTAGCTCACGTACGCAATGTTTTGGAAACATTTTTAAGTGAACCTGACAAGAATCCTTCTTAGCACAGGTTGAACAAGAAAAAGGCAATTTTGAAAAGCATTTTCTCCTTCATAGTTTTGTGTAATTACTATTATTTTTTGAAAAATTGGATGAGGCATTTTTCTTCTTCCTCTTAAAATGAGATGGATTTTTCAAAAAATTTCAAAAGTTGAGCATGTTGGA